>NW_027310445.1:0-2500 GCF_047496795.1 Chiloscyllium punctatum
CGTTGCCGCGACTCCCAGTCCACCTCGGCGGTGGCTGGGCCGGGCGGGCGTCTGCTCGGGCGAGTGCCGCCCCCGCCTCCTCGCAGGAAGCCCGCTCGCCGTCACGCCGCCACGTGCACGCGTCAGTGACGCTGCCGAACCGATGGCCGGTGCCCGTTCCCGCCTCTGCTTTTCCTAGGGCAAAGCTGCTGCACGCCTCGTGATACTCCGCGGGCGACATGGTGGCGGTGATCCTGCCTCCGTCGCTGCGGTGCGTTGGGGCACGCATCGCCTCTTGGGCGCCCTGTTTTTTTTCAACCAATAGATGTATGTCTCTGCGGGCCGCACCAGGCTGGTGCTCCCCACAGCTTCACGCCACCCTGCTCCGCCCGCACGCCGGCGTGCAGGTGGCTGCTGCTAAAGGTGGGGAGTGTATGTGCGGTCCGGGTGGCTTTCCTCTGGCGAGGGAGAGACCTTAAGCAAACTCAGAGACAAATCTTGACGGTCGATCACTCGTAAAAATAAAACGTGACAAACTTTGTGTTGGTTCAAGTACGAAAGGATCTCTGTCGGCTTGGGGGTACGCCCGTTTCCGTTTCAACTTGTCTCGCGAGGGTGGTTTCGGGGCCAGCAGGAGAGCTCGTCGGGGTAGCAGGCCCTGCAGCCGTGGTCACCGCCAAACCCCCACAACTCGAGCAAGTGAAAAAAAAAGTAACAGGAGCGAAAGCATCTCTGTCGGCTTGGGGGTACGCCCGTTTCCGTTTCAACTTGTCTCGCGAGGGTGGTTTCGGGGCCAGCAGGAGAGCTCGTCGGGGTAGCAGGCCCTGCAGCCGTGGTCACCGCCAAACCCCCACAACTCGAGCAAGTGAAAAAAAAAAGTAACAAATAAGAAAGGATCGTCGGCTTGGGGGTACGCCCGTTTCCGTTTCAACTTGTCTCGCGAGGGTGGTTTCGGGGCCAGCAGGAGAGCTCGTCGGGGTAGCAGGCCCTGCAGCCGTGGTCACCGCCAAACCCCCACAACTCGAGCAAGTGAAAAAAAAAGTAACAAATAAGAAAGGATCGTCGGCTTGGGGGTACGCCCGTTTCCGTTTCAACTTGTCTCGCGAGGGTGGTTTCGGGGCCAGCAGGAGAGCTCGTCGGGGTAGCAGGCCCTGCAGCCGTGGTCACCGCCAAACCCCCACAACTCGAGCAAGTGAAAAAAAAAAGTAACAAATAAGAAAGGATCTCTGTCGGCTTGGGGGTACGCCCGTTTCCGTTTCAACTTGTCTCGCGAGGGTGGTTTCGGGGCCAGCAGGAGAGCTCGTCGGGGTAGCAGGCCCTGCAGCCGTGGTCACCGCCAAATCCCCACAACTCGAGCAAGTGAAAAAAAAAGTAACAAATAAGAAAGGATCGTCGGCTTGGGGGTACGCCCGTTTCCGTTTCAACTTGTCTCGCGAGGGTGGTTTCGGGGCCAGCAGGAGAGCTCGTCGGGGTAGCAGGCCCTGCAGCCGTGGTCACCGCCAAACCCCCCACAACTGTTGGGCGCCTACCTGCGCGGGGCAGGAGGACACTTTCCGATTTCAAATCTCCGTTTGCCGAGTCCACCCCGAACGCACGCGGGCGGGCGGGTTCGCATCACCCTTCGTCACAAGGGGCGAAGCCCGTTCCACCGTCTCGTCAGTAGTGCCGACCGGTCTGTGATCGACGAGGGGAGCCACACCAGGTCCGGCCCTGCTGCTTGGCGGCACCGCGTCGTCGGGAGCTCGCGACAGACGGAGGGTTTCGGTGTACTCTCCAGCCACGGGAAACGAAGCCGGTGATGCAGGCGCCGGTCTTTCGCTCCCAAATCGGCTGGGTTTACATCGTTGCTATCTAGTCACGCTCCCTTCAAACCCGACGGGGTACCTATTCCCCTCACCCGTCTGTGCGTATACAGCCTCTTTGCACTTGCGGGATGGGGGTGGTGGTTTAAAGACTCTCGAGTTGCCGCCCGTCGGTCTCCGAGCTCCGTGCAGTAGTGATCCCCAGCGAACTGCCAGCAGGGCGAACGAGCGATCCCGCTCTCGGTCGGGGCGCCTGGCGTCGATCGGTGGTCGGTGGCTTGCGGGCAAGCTGCGCTGTGAGTGTGGGAACGAGTATGACGAGCCGTTGCCGCGACTCCCAGTCCACCTCGGCGGTGGCTGGGCCGGGCGGGCGTCTGCTCGGGCGAGTGCCGCCCCCGCCTCCTCGCAGGAAGTCCGCTCGCCGACACGCCGCCACGTGCACGCGTCAGTGACGCTGCCGAACCGATGGCCGGTGCCCGTTCCCGCCTCTGCTTTTCCTAGGGCAAAGCTGCTGCACGCCTCGTGATACTAGGCGGGCGACATGGTGGCGGTGATCCTGCCTCCGTCGCTGCGGTGCGTTGGGGCACGCATCGCCTCTTGGGCGCCCTGTCCTCCTCCCCCCAATAGACGTATGTTTCTGCGGGCCGCACCAGGATGGTGCTCCCCATCGCTTCACGCCACCCTGCTCCGCCCGCACGCCGGCGTGCAGGTGGCTGTAG
>NW_027310445.1:10000-22500 GCF_047496795.1 Chiloscyllium punctatum
CAGTAACCACTGACACTTAGAATTTTTTCGGGTCGGTATAAATCAGTAACCACTGACACTTAGAATTTTTTCGAGTTGGTATAAATCAGTAACCACTGACACTTAGAATATTTTCGGGTTGGTATAAATCAGTAACCACTGACACTTAGAATTTTTTCGACTTGGTATAAATCAGTAACCACTGACACTTAGAATTTTTTCGGGTTGGTATAAATCAGTAACCACTGACACTTAGAATATTTTCGGGTTGGTATAAATCAGTAACCACTGACACTTAGAATTTTTTCGGGTTGGTATAAATCAGTAACCACCGACACTTAGAATTTTTTCGGCTCAGTAGAAATCAGTAACCAAGCGCATTTTTGAATTGGTTACTGATTTCTCCGTTCGAGTTGCGGCTGCGGTTGGCTTCAAATAGTGGTGGGGGCTTAATTATCGCCGAGGGGAGCATGTCCCGGTGGTGTGGCCGAGGATGGAGTGCCTTTTGAAGGGGGTGTTTCTGAATTTGGACCCTTTTTGAGTTGCATGGCCGGATGGGTGTGGTTTTGAAGGGTGTGTCTGTCTGGAGTGGCACCGGCGTTGGTGTGAGGCTGAGGGTGGGCGTTCGGTTCCTGGTTAGGGATAGGGAAAGGGTGAGACTTAGCTTTAGTGCTCGTGCCCCCGATTTTGGTAATGTTTGACGTCAATTTTCCAAGGAGGCGAATGCAAGGCTTCAGAGGGACTTTGAGTGTTCGGGGGCGGGGTAGCTCAGCCGGATTTGCCCCGGCGGTTCTGCGGACGGTGTTGACTTCGAGGGCGGACCGGCCCCCGTGTTCAGTCCGAATATCGTGCATTGTTAACGGCGGGAAGTGTTCCAAAAGGGAATGGGATTGAATGTGACTGCTGAAGCCGACTTTGAGACCTGTAACGCGGGTAGCTCAGCCGGATTTGACCCGGCGGTTCTGGCGACGGTCTCGCCTTCGAGGGGGGAGCGCCCCGCGTGTTCAGGCCGAATTTTGTGCATTTCCATCGGCGGGAAGAGGTCCAAACGGGAATGGGATTGAATGTGACTGCTGAAGCCGACATTGAGACCTCTAACGCGGGTAGCTCGGCAGGATTTGACCCGGCGGTTCTGCCGAAGGTCTCACCTTCGAGGGGGGAGCGTCCCGCGTGTTCAGGCCGAATATCGTGCATTGTTAACGGCGGGAAGTGTTCCAAACGGGAATGGGATTGAATGTGACTGCTGAAGCCGACATTGAGACCTCTAACGCGGGTAGCTCGGCCGGATTTGACCCGGCGGTTCTGGCGACGGTCTCGCCTTCGAGGGGGGAGCGTCCCGCGTGTTCAGGCCGAATTTTGTGCATTTCCATCGGCGGGAAGAGGTCCAAACGGGAATGGGATTGAATGTGACTGCTGAAGCCGACATTGAGACCTCTAACGCGGGTAGCTCGGCAGGATTTGACCCGGCGGTTCTGCCGAAGGTCTCACCTTCGAGGGGGGAGCGTCCCGCGTGTTCAGGCCGAATATCGTGCATTGTTAACGGCGGGAAGTGTTCCAAAAGGGAATGGGATTGAATGTGACTGCTGAAGCCGACATTGAGACCTCTAACGCGGGTAGCTCGGCCGGATTTGACCCGGCGGTTCTGGCGACGGTCTCGCCTTCGAGGGGGGAGCGTCCCGCGTGTTCAGGCCGAATTTTGTGCATTTCCATCGGCGGGAAGAGGTCCAAACGGGAATGGGATTGAATGTGACTGCTGAAGCCGACATTGAGACCTCTAACGCGGGTAGCTCGGCCGGATTTGACCCGGCGGTTCTGCCGAAGGTCTCACCTTCGAGGGGGGAGCGTCCCGCGTGTTCAGGCCGAGTTTTGTGCATTTCCATCGGCGGGAAGAGGTCCAAACGGGAATGGGATTGAATGTGACTGCTGAAGCCGACATTGAGACCTCTAACGCGGGTAGCTCGGCCGGATTTGACCCGGCGGTTCTGCCGAAGGTCTCAGCTTCGAGGGGGGAGCGCCCACCGTGTACAGGCCGATTTTCATGCATTTCCAACCGTGGGAAGGGGTCCGAAAGGGGATGGGGGTGAACGTGACTGCTCAACCCGACTTTGAGACCTCTAACGCGGGTAGCTCAGCCGGATTTGACCCGGCGGTTCTGGCGACGGTCTCGCCTTCGAGGGGGGAGCGTCCCGCGTGTTCAGGCCGAATTTTGTGCATTTCCATCGGCGGGAAGAGGTCCAAACGGGAATGGGATTGAATGTGACTGCTGAAGCCGACATTGAGACCTCTAACGCGGGTAGCTCGGCCGGATTTGACCCGGCGGTTCTGCCGAAGGTCTCACCTTCGAGGGGGGAGCGTCCCGCGTGTTCAGGCCGAATTTTGTGCATTTCCATCGGCGGGAAGAGGTCCAAACGGGAATGGGATTGAATGTGACTGCTGAAGCCGACATTGAGACCTCTAACGCGGGTAGCTCGGCCGGATTTGACCCGGCGGTTCTGCCGAAGGTCTCACCTTCGAGGGGGGAGCGCCCACCGTGTACAGGCCGATTTTCATGCATTTCCAACCGTGGGAAGGGGTCCGAAAGGGGATGGGGGTGAACGTGACTGCTCAACCCGACTTTGAGACCTGTAACGCGGGTAGCTCAGCCGGATTTGACCCGGCGGTTCTGGCGACGGTCTCGCCTTCGAGGGGGGAGCGTCCCGCGTGTTCAGGCCGAATTTTGTGCATTTCCATCGGCGGGAAGAGGTCCAAACGGGAATGGGATTGAATGTGACTGCTGAAGCCGACATTGAGACCTCTAACGCGGGTAGCTCGGCCGGATTTGACCCGGCGGTTCTGCCGAAGGTCTCACCTTCGAGGGGGGAGCGTCCCGCGTGTTCAGGCCGAATTTTGTGCATTTCCATCGGCGGGAAGAGGTCCAAACGGGAATGGGATTGAATGTGACTGCTGAAGCCGACATTGAGACCTCTAACGCGGGTAGCTCGGCCGGATTTGACCCGGCGGTTCTGCCGAAGGTCTCACCTTCGAGGGGGGAGCGCCCACCGTGTACAGGCCGATTTTCATGCATTTCCAACCGTGGGAAGGGGTCCGAAAGGGGATGGGGGTGAACGTGACTGCTCAACCCGACTTTGAGACCTGTAACGCGGGTAGCTCAGCCGGATTTGACCCGGCGGTTCTGGCGACGGTCTCGCCTTCGAGGGGGGAGCGCCCCGCGTGTTCAGGCCGAATTTTGTGCATTTCCATCGGCGGGAAGAGGTCCAAACGGGAATGGGATTGAATGTGACTGCTGAAGCCGACATTGAGACCTCTAACGCGGGTAGCTCGGCAGGATTTGACCCGGCGGTTCTGCCGAAGGTCTCACCTTCGAGGGGGGAGCGCCCACCGTGTACAGGCCGATTTTCATGCATTTCCAACCGTGGGAAGGGGGCCGAAAGGGGATGGGGGTGAATGTGACTGCTCAACCCGACTTTGAGGCATCTAACCCGGGTAGCTCAGCCGGGTTTGACCCGGCGGTTCTGCCGACTGCCTCGCCTTCGAGGGGGGAGCGTCCCCCGTGTACAGGCCGATTTTCATGCATTTCGAACCGTGGGAAGTGGCCCAAAAGGGGATGGGGGTGAATGTGACTGCTCAACCCGACTTTGGCGCTTCCGAGCCGGGTAGCCCGGCCGGGTTTGACCCGGCGGTTCTGCCGTCGGTCTCGCCTTCGAGGGCGGAGCCTCCCCCGTGTACAGGCCGATTTTCATGCATTTGCAACGGTGGGAAGTTGCCCAAAAGTCGATGGGAGTGAATGTGACTGCTCAACCCGACTTTGAGACTTTTAAGCCGGGTAGCTCAGCCGGGTTTGACCCGGCGGTTCTGCCGACGGTCTCGCCTTCGAGGGGGGAGCCTCCCCCGTGTACAGGCCGATTTTCGTGCATTTCCAACGGTGGGAAGAGGTTCAAAAGGGGATGGGAGTGAATGTGACTGCTCAACCCGACTCTGAGGCTTCTAACCCGGGTAGCTCGGCCGGGTTTGATCCGGCGGTTCTGCCGACGGTCTCGTCTTCGAGGCCGGTGCCTCCCCCGTGTACAGGCCGATTTTCGTGCATTTCCAACGGTGGGAAGTGGTCCAAAAGGGAATGGGGGTGGACGTGTCTGCTCATACCGACTTTGAGACTTGTAAGCCGGGTAGCTCAGCCGGGTTTGACCCGGCGGTTCTGCCGACGGTCTCGCCTTCGAGGGGGGAGCCTCCCCCGTGTACAGGCCGATTTCCGTGCATTTCCAACGGTGGGAAGAGGTTCAAAAGGGGATGGGAGTGAATGTGACTGCTCAACCCGACTCTGAGGCTTCTAACCCGGGTAGCTCGGCCGGGTTTGATCCGGCGGTTCTGCCGACGGTCTCGTCTTCGAGGCCGGTGCCTCCCCCGTGTACAGGCCGATTTTCGTGCATTTCCAACGGTGGGAAGAGGTTCAAAAGGGGATGGGGGTGAATGCGACTGCTCAACCCGACTCTGAGGCTTCTAACCCGGGTAGCCCGGCCGGGTTTGACCCGGCGGTTCTGCCGTCGGTCTCGCCTTCGAGGGCGGAGCCTCCCCCGTGTACAGGCCGATTTTCATGCATTTGCAACGGTGGGAAGTTGCCCAAAAGTCGATGGGAGTGAATGTGACTGCTCAACCCGACTTTGAGACTTTTAAGCCGGGTAGCTCAGCCGGGTTTGACCCGGCGGTTCTGCCGACGGTCTCGCCTTCGAGGGGGGAGCCTCCCCCGTGTACAGGCCGATTTTCGTGCATTTCCAACGGTGGGAAGAGGTTCAAAAGGGGATGGGAGTGAATGTGACTGCTCAACCCGACTCTGAGGCTTCTAACCCGGGTAGCTCGGCCGGGTTTGATCCGGCGGTTCTGCCGACGGTCTCGTCTTCGAGGCCGGTGCCTCCCCCGTGTACAGGCCGATTTTCGTGCATTTCCAACGGTGGGAAGTGGTCCAAAAGGGAATGGGGGTGGACGTGTCTGCTCATACCGACTTTGAGACTTGTAAGCCGGGTAGCTCAGCCGGGTTTGTTCCGGCGGTTCTGCCGACGGTCTCGTCATCGAGGGGGGAGCCTCCCCCGTGTCCAGGCCGATTTTCATGCATTTCCAACCGTGGGAAGTGGTCCAAAAGGGAATGGGGGTGAATGTGACTGCTCATACCGACTTTGAGACTTTTAAGCCGGGTAGCTCAGCCGGGTTTGACCCGGCGGTTCTGCCGACGGTCTCGCCTTCGAGGGGGGAGCGTCCCCCGTGTTCAGGCCGAATTTTGTGCATTTCGAACCGTGGGAAGTTGCCCAAAAGTCGATGGGAGTGAATGTGACTGCTCAACCCGACTTTGAGACTTGTAAGCCGGGTAGCTCAGCCGGGTTTGACCCGGCGGTTCTGCCGACGGTCTCGTCTTCGAGGCGGGTGCCTCCCCCGTGTACAGGCCGATTTTCATGCATTTCGTACCGTGGGAAGCGGTCCAAAAGGGGATGGGAGTGAACGTGACTGCTCATACCGACTTTGGCGCTTCCGAGCCGGGTAGCTCAGCCGGGTTTGACCCGGCGGGTCTGCCGACGGTCTCGCCTTCGAGGGGGGAGCGTCCCCCGTGTTCAGGCCGAATCTTGTGCATTTCGAACCGTGGGAAGTTGCCCAAAAGTCGATGGGAGTGAATGTGACTGCTCAACCCGACTTTGAGACTTGTAAGCCGGGTAGCTCAGCCGGGTTTGACCCGGCGGTTCTGCCGACGGTCTCGTCTTCGAGGCGGATGCCACCCCCGTGTACAGGCCGATTTTCGTGCATTTCCAACCGTGGGAAGTGGTCTAAAAGTCGATGGGAGTGAACGTGACTGCTCAACCCGACTCTGAGGCTTCTAACCCGGGTAGCTCGGCCGGGTTTGACCCGGCGGTTCTGCCGACGGTCTCGTCTTCGAGGCGGGTGCCTCCCCCGTGTACAGGCCGATTTTCGTGCATTTCGAACCGTGGGAAGTGGTCTAAAAGTCGATGGGAGTGAACGTGACTGCTCAACCCGACTTTGAGACTTGTAAGCCGGGTAGCTCAGCCAGGTTTGACCCGGCGGTTCTGCCGACGGTCTCGCCTTCGAGGGCGGACCCTCCCCCGTGTACAGGCCGGTTTTCGTGCATTTCGAACCGTGGGAAGTGATCCAAAAGGGAATGGGGGTGAACGTGACTGCCCAACCCGGCTTTGAGACTTGTAAGCCGGGTAGCTCAGCCGGGTTGGACCCGGCGGTTCTGCCGACGGTCTCGACTTCGAGGCGGGTGCCTCCCCCGTGTACAGGCCGATTTTCATGCATTTGCAACGGTGGGAAGTTGCCCAAAAGTCGATGGGAGTGAATGTGACTGCTCAACCCGACTTCGAGACTTGTAAGCCGGGTAGCTCAGCCGGGTTTGACCCGGCGGTTCTGCCGACGGTCTCGCCTTCGAGGGGGGAGCCTCCCCCGTGTACAGGCCGATTTTCGTGCATTTCCAACGGTGGGAAGAGGTTCAAAAGGGGATGGGAGTGAATGTGACTGCTCAACCCGACTTTGGCGCTTCCGAGCCGGGTAGCTCAGCCGGGTTTGACCCGGCGGGTCTGCCGACGGTCTCGTCTTCGAGGCGGGTGCCTCCCCCGTATACAGGCCGATTTTCATGCATTTCGAACCGTGGGAAGTGGTCCAAAAGGGAATGGGGGTGGACGTGTCTGCTCATACCGACTTTGAGACTTGTAAGCCGGGTAGCTCAGCCGGGTTTGTTCCGGCGGTTCTGCCGACGGTCTCGTCTTCGAGGCGGGTGCCTCCCCCGTGTACAGGCCGATTTTCGTGCATTTCGAACCGTGGGAAGTGGTCCAAAAGGGGATGGGAGTGAATGTGACTGCTCAACCCGACTTTGGCGCTTCCGAGCCGGGTAGCTCAGCCGGGTTTGACCCGGCGGGTCTGCCGACGGTCTCGTCTTCGAGGCGGGTGCCTCCCCCGTATACAGGCCGATTTTCATGCATTTCGAACCGTGGGAAGTGGTCCAAAAGGGAATGGGGGTGGACGTGTCTGCTCATACCGACTTTGAGACTTGTAAGCCGGGTAGCTCAGCCGGGTTTGATCCTGCGGTTCTGCCGACGGTCTCGCCTTCGAGGGGGGAGCCTCCCCCGTGTTCAGTCCGATTTCCATGCATTTCCAACCGTGGGAAGTTGCCCAAAAGGGGATGGGAGTGAATGTGACTGCTCAACCCGACTTTGGCGCTTCCGAGCCGGTTAGCACAGCCGGGTTTGACCCGGCGGTTCTGCCGACAGTCTCCTCTTCGAGGCGGGTGCCTCCCCCGTGTACAGGCCGATTTCCGTGCATTTCGAACCGTGGGAAGTGGTCCAAACGTCGATGGGAGTGAATGTGACTGCTCAACCCGACTTTGGCGCTTCCGAGCCGGGTAGCTCAGCCGGGTTTGACCCGGCGGTTCTGCCGACGGTCTCGTCTTCGAGGCGGGTGCCTCCCCCGTGTACAGGCCGATTTTCATGCATTTGGAACCGTGGGAAGTGGTCCAAAAGGGAATGGGGGTGGACGTGACTGCTCATACCGACTTTGAGACTTGTAAGCCGGGTAGCTCGGCCGGGTTTGACCCGGCGGTTCTGCCGACGGTCTCGCCTTCGAGGGGGGAGCCTCCCCCGTGTTCAGTCCGATTTTCGTGCATTTCCCACGGTGGGAAATGGTATCTTTCATTACGGGGACAAGGGTCTGAAGCGGTGAAGTCAGTAACCGGCATAGTTAAGGAAAGGGTTCGAATTTTCTCAACAGTACGAAAAAAGTGAGCAGGGAAGCTAGAGAAGGTGTCAGTGAGTCCCAAACGAGTGAACCGCAAAACTTAGGGAAATGCCCGAAAGCGTTTTAAAGGGTGAAATCGGGAACGAGGAAATGATGGGAAAGTGCCTGAAAGTGCTAAATGAGTAAACAGAAAAACGAAGAAAAATGTTTGAAAAGAAGAAGTGAGTAACCAGGAAAACTTAGAAAAATGTTCAAAACGAAGAAATCAGTAACCAGGAAAACTTAGAAAAATGATCAAAAAGAAGAAATGAGTAACCAGGAAAACTTAGAAAAATGTTTAAAAAGAAGAAATCAGTAACCAGGAAAACTTAGGAAAATGTTTAAAAAGAAGAAATCAGTAACCAGAAAAACTGCGAAAAATGTTTAAAAAGAAGAAATGAGTAACCAGAAAAACTTAGAAAAATGTTTAAAAAGAAGAAATCAGTAACCAGGAAAACTTAGAAAAATGTTTAAAAAGAAGAAATCAGTAACCAGGAAAACTTAGAAAAATGTTTAAAAAGAAGAAATCAGTAACCAGGAAAACTTAGAAAAATGTTATAAAAGAAGAAGTGAGTAACCAGAAAAACTTAGAAAAATGTTTAAAAAGAAGAAATCAGTAACCAGAAAAACTGCGAAAAATGTTTAAAAAGAAGAAATCAGTAACCAGACAAACTGCGAAAAATGTTTAAAAAGAAGAAATCAGTAACCAGGAAAACTTAGAAAAATGTTTAAAAAGAAGAAGTGAGTAACCAGAAAAACTTAGAAAAATGTTTAAAAAGAAGAAATCAGTAACCAGAAAAACTTAGAAAAATGTTTAAAAAGAAGAAATCAGTAACCAGAAAAACTGCGAAAAATGTTTAAAAAGAAGAAATCAGTAACCAGGAAAACTTAGAAAAATGTTTAAAAAGAAGAAATCAGTAACCAGAAAAACTGCGAAAAATGTTTAAAAAGAAGAAATCAGTAACCAGGAAAACTTAGAAAAATGTTTAAAAAGAAGAAATCAGTAACCAGAAAAACTTAGAAAAATGTTTAAAAAGAAGAAATGAGTAACCAGAAAAACTTAGAAAAATGTTTAAAAAGAAGAAATCAGTAACCAGAAAAACGGCGAAAAATGTTTAAAAAGAAGAAATCAGTAACCAGAAAAACTTAGAAAAATGTTTAAAAAGAAGAAGTGAGTAACCAGAAAAACTTAGAAAAATGTTTAAAAAGAAGAAATGAGTAACCAGAAAAACTTAGAAAAATGTTTAAAAAGAAGAAATCAGTAACCAGAAAAACTTAGAAAAATGTTTAAAAAGAAGAAATGAGTAACCAGAAAAACTTAGAAAAATGCTTAAAAAGAAGAAATCAGTAACCAGAAAAACGGCGAAAAATGTTTAAAAAGAAGAAATCAGTAACCAGAAAAACGGCGAAAAATGTTTAAAAAGAAGAAATCAGTAACCAGACAAACTGCGAAAAAATGTTTAAAAAGAAGAAATCAGTAACCAGAAAAACTGCGAAAAATGTTTAAAAAGAAGAAATCAGTAACCAGGAAAACTTAGAAAAATGTTTAAAAAGAAGAAATGAGTAACCAGGAAAACTTAGAAAAATGTTTAAAAAGAAGAAATGAGTAACCAGGAAAACTTAGAAAAATGTTTAAAAAGAAGAAATCAGTAACCAGAAAAACTTAGAAAAATGTTTAAAAAGAAGAAATCAGTAACCAGAAAAACTTAGAAAAATGTTTAAAAAGAAGAAATGAGTAACCAGAAAAACTTAGAAAAATGTTTAAAAAGAAGAAATGAGTAACCAGAAAAACTTAGAAAAATGTTTAAAAAGAAGAAATCAGTAACCAGAAAAACGGCGAAAAATGTTTAAAAAGAAGAAGTGAGTAACCAGAAAAACTTAGAAAAATGTTTAAAAAGAAGAAATGAGTAACCAGAAAAACGTTTAAAAAGAAGAAATCAGTAACCAGAAAAACTTAGAAAAATGTTTAAAAAGAAGAAATGAGTAACCAGAAAAACTTAGAAAAATGTTTAAAAAGAAGAAATCAGTAACCAGAAAAACGGCGAAAAATGTTTAAAAAGAAGAAATCAGTAACCAGAAAAACGGCGAAAAATGTTTAAAAAGAAGAAATCAGTAACCAGACAAACTGCGAAAAATGTTTAAAAAGAAGAAATCAGTAACCAGAAAAACTTAGAAAAATGTTTAAAAAGAAGAAATCAGTAACCAGGAAAACTTGGAAAAAAACACTTAGAAAAATTTTCAGCAAAGTGTGAAAAATATTCTAAGTGTCAGCGGAGGAAAATGCTGCAGCATCGGGAAAGATTCGCAAACTTACACCGAACATGTGCTCCGAAGTGCCGGAGGAATTGGGTGAATTGAGCCCGGCAAATGGCCAGCTGTCGTTTTGTGCCTGCAGCCCGAAAACTTTAACTTTGTCTGTCGCGGAAGTCCGGACCGAGAAAAATCCAAACGGTTTTGACCGGACCGAGTTCCAGACCGATGCAGTCAAATTTGGAATTCAGACCCATTCAGTGCCACTTGTAGTTTTTCCGCAGTGAGGTTGGCGGGGTACCCGGAGATATATGGGAACACGATTTTTAGAACAAAATGGCGGCGCGGGACCGTTCTGAAAGGCATCCGAAAAACGGTTCCACGGGCATAGCACTTTAATGACAGGTATGAGTGCATGCCGGAGAGCTCTTGGAAGTCGAATTTTTGACACTTTGTCAATTTTTTGACAGATTTGACAAACTCTTTCTGTCTGTTCTAAGAGTCAGTCAGAGACTTGTGCGGCGGTCTTTTGACACTATTGGAGGGCGGGCAAACCCCACGTTGACTCCGGCCGTCCCTCCACAGGCGCTCGTGTCCAAAATGAAGGCGAGAGACGCGAGTGGCCTGGTTCCCTTGGGTGTTGCCAAGAAGGCTGCGGGCTGACCGTTGCCTGAGCACTCCCTAAAGCCTCTTGTGATGAGAGCAGACCTCGCCTGCCGCACGACCGGCTCTGGGAGTCGTTGGGCCGCTATTTGTGAATAGTCTGGTCCTCCTCTGCCACCCGGACAAGCGCGATGGCTCTGCCGCCCTGCGGTGCTCGTCACCCAGGTTTGGGGAACACGATACTCGTAACAAAAATAAAAGGCGGCTCGGGACCTGCAGGCGAAAGGGGTCCCGTGGTGCTAAGCACGTCGACTTCGGGTCTCGGTGCAAGCCGGAGAGCTCACGGAAGTCTAAAGTTTTCGGCACGTGGTCGAATCTTTTCAAAGGCTTACCCGGCTCTTTCCGTCCATTCTGAGAGTAAGTCAGAGGCCGGTGCGGAGGTCTCTTGACAATCGGAGGGGGTGGTGGCCCTCCGCAGGCGCTCGTGTCGAAAATGAAGGCGAGAGACGCGAGTGGCCTGGTTCCCCTGGGTGTTGCCAGGAAGGCTGCGGGCTGACCCTTGCCTGAGCACTCCCTAAAGCCTCTTGTGATGAGAGCAGACCTCGCGCGCCGCACGACCGGCTCTGGGAGTCGTTGGGCCGCTATCTGTGAATAGTCTGGTCCTCCTCTGCCACCCGGCCAAGTGCGATGGCTCTGCCGCCCTGCGGTGCTCGTCACGCAGGTATGGGGCACACGATGCTCGTAACAGCAAATAAAGGCGGCTCGGGACCTGCAGGCGAAAGGGGTCCCGTGGTGCTTAGCACGTCGACTTCGGGTCTCGGTGCAAGCCGGAGAGCTCACGGAAGTCTAAAGTTTTCGGCACGTGGTCGAATCTTTTGAAAGGCTTACCCGGCTCTTTCCGTCCATTCTGAGAGTCAGTCAGAGGCCGGTGCGGCGGTCTATTGACGACCGGAGGCTCCCATGGGTGTTGCGATGAGGGTGGAGGGCACAGAACCTTGCCTTAGCACTCCCTAATAAAGCCTCTTGTGAAGAGAGCAGACCTCGCGCGCCGCACGACCGGCTCTGGGAGTCGTTGGGCCGCTATCTGTGAATAGTCGGGTCCTCCTCTGCCACCCGGCCAAGTGCGATGGCTCTGCCGCCCTGCGGTGCTCGTCACGCAGGTATGGGGCACACGATGCTCGTAACAGCAAATAAAGGCGGCTCGGGACCTGCAGGCGAAAGGGGTCCCGTGGTGCTTCGCACGTCGACTTCGGGTCTCGGTGCAAGCCGGAGAGCTCACGGAAGTCTAAAGTTTTCGGCACGTGGTCGAATCTTTTGAAAGGCTTACCCGGCTCTTTCCGTCCATTCTGAGAGTCAGTCAGAGGCCGGTGCGGCGGTCTATTGACGACCGGAGGCTCCCATGGGTGTTGCGATGAGGGTGGAGGGCACAGAACCTTGCCTTAGCACTCCCTAATAAAGCCTCTTGTGAAGAGAGCAGACCTCGCGCGCCGCACGACCGGCTCTGGGAGTCGTTGGGCCGCTATCTGTGAATAGTCTGGTCCTCCTCTGCCACCCGGCCAAGTGCGATGGCTCTGCCGCCCTGCGGTGCTCGTCACGCAGGTATGGGGCACACGATGCTCGTAACAGCAAATAAAGGCGGCTCGGGACCTGCAGGCGAAAGGGGTCCCGTGGTGCTTCGCACGTCGACTTCGGGTCTCGGTGCAAGCCGGAGAGCTCACGGAAGTCTAAAGTTTTCGGCACGTGGTCGAATCTTTTGAAAGGCTTACCCGGCTCTTTCCGTCCATTCTGAGAGTCAGTCAGAGGCCGGTGCGGCGGTCTATTGACGACCGGAGGCTCCCATGGGTGTTGCGATGAGGGTGGAGGGCACAGAACCTTGCCTTAGCACTCCCTAATAAAGCCTCTTG
>NW_027310445.1:27500-30000 GCF_047496795.1 Chiloscyllium punctatum
CGGCTTGGGGGTACGCCCGTTTCCGTTTCAACTTGTCTCGCGAGGGTGGTTTCGGGGCCAGCAGGAGAGCTCGTCGGGGTAGCAGGCCCTGCAGCCGTGGTCACCGCCAAACCCCCACAACTCGAGCAAGTGAAAAAAAAAAGTAACAAATAAGAAAGGATCGTCGGCTTGGGGGTACGCCCGTTTCCGTTTCAACTTGTCTCGCGAGGGTGGTTTCGGGGCCAGCAGGAGAGCTCGTCGGGGTAGCAGGCCCTGCAGCCGTGGTCACCGCCAAACCCCCACAACTCGAGCAAGTGAAAAAAAAAGTAACAAATAAGAAAGGATCGTCGGCTTGGGGGTACGCCCGTTTCCGTTTCAACTTGTCTCGCGAGGGTGGTTTCGGGGCCAGCAGGAGAGCTCGTCGGGGTAGCAGGCCCTGCAGCCGTGGTCACCGCCAAACCCCCACAACTCGAGCAAGTGAAAAAAAAAAGTAACAAATAAAGGATCTCTGTCGGCTTGGGGGTACGCCCGTTTCCGTTTCAACTTGTCTCGCGAGGGTGGTTTCGGGGCCAGCAGGAGAGCTCGTCGGGGTAGCAGGCCCTGCAGCCGTGGTCACCGCCAAATCCCCACAACTCGAGCAAGTGAAAAAAAAAGTAACAAATAAGAAAGGATCGTCGGCTTGGGGGTACGCCCGTTTCCGTTTCAACTTGTCTCGCGAGGGTGGTTTCGGGGCCAGCAGGAGAGCTCGTCGGGGTAGCAGGCCCTGCAGCCGTGGTCACCGCCAAACCCCCCACAACTGTTGGGCGCCTACCTGCGCGGGGCAGGAGGACACTTTCCGATTTCAAATCTCCGTTTGCCGAGTCCACCCCGAACGCACGCGGGCGGGCGGGTTCGCATCACCCTTCGTCACAAGGGGCGAAGCCCGTTCCACCGTCTCGTCAGTAGTGCCGACCGGTCTGTGATCGACGAGGGGAGCCACACCAGGTCCGGCCCTGCTGCTTGGCGGCACCGCGTCGTCGGGAGCTCGCGACAGACGGAGGGTTTCGGTGTACTCTCCAGCCACGGGAAACGAAGCCGGTGATGCAGGCGCCGGTCTTTCGCTCCCAAATCGGCTGGGTTTACATCGTTGCTATCTAGTCACGCT
The DNA here is from genome assembly GCF_047496795.1 of Chiloscyllium punctatum. Lineage (NCBI taxonomy): Eukaryota > Metazoa > Chordata > Chondrichthyes > Orectolobiformes > Hemiscylliidae > Chiloscyllium > Chiloscyllium punctatum. The sequence continues at coordinate 28,624 of NW_027310445.1, forward strand.
CCCTTCAAACCCGACGGGGTACCTATTCCCCTCACCCGTCTGTGCGTATACAGCCTCTTTGCACTTGCGGGATGGGGGTGGTGGTTTAAAGACTCTCGAGTTGCCGCCCGTCGGTCTCCGAGCTCCGTGCAGTAGTGATCCCCAGCGAACTGCCAGCAGGGCGAACGAGCGATCCCGCTCTCGGTCGGGGCGCCTGGCGTCGATCGGTGGTCGGTGGCTTGCGGGCAAGCTGCGCTGTGAGTGTGGGAACGAGTATGACGAGCCGTTGCCGCGACTCCCAGTCCACCTCGGCGGTGGCTGGGCCGGGCGGGCGTCTGCTCGGGCGAGTGCCGCCCCCGCCTCCTCGCAGGAAGTCCGCTCGCCGACACGCCGCCACGTGCACGCGTCAGTGACGCTGCCGAACCGATGGCCGGTGCCCGTTCCCGCCTCTGCTTTTCCTAGGGCAAAGCTGCTGCACGCCTCGTGATACTAGGCGGGCGACATGGTGGCGGTGATCCTGCCTCCGTCGCTGCGGTGCGTTGGGGCACGCATCGCCTCTTGGGCGCCCTGTCCTCCTCCCCCCAATAGACGTATGTTTCTGCGGGCCGCACCAGGATGGTGCTCCCCATCGCTTCACGCCACCCTGCTCCGCCCGCACGCCGGCGTGCAGGTGGCTGTAGCTCAAGGTGGGGAGCGTATGTGCGGTCCGGGTCGCTTTCCTCTGGCGAGGGAGAGACCTAAAACAAACTCAGACAACTCTTGACGGTGGATCACTCGGCTCGTGCGTCGATGACGAACGCAGCTAGCTGCGAGAATTAATGTGAATTGCAGGACACATTGATCATCGACACTTTGAACGCACTTTGCGGCCCCGGGTTCTTCCCGGGGCCACGCCTGTCTGAGGGTCGTTTGGCAATCAATCGCACTCGCCTTGGCTGGCGAGAGCGCGGCTGGGGTGTCGCAGAGGACCCGTCCTCTTTGTCCCCCTAAGTTCAGACTCCGGAGCCCTCCGGCGTCGGAGCGCTTGGCCTTTCCCCCCCACCCTGCACATTCCGTTCGTCAGGCTCGACGCCATCCCCCCGCCGGGGAGCGCGGCCTGGCGTCCGTCTGTGTCGTGGCAGTGGGGCCAGCACGGCTGTCACCGGTCCCAGAATGGCTGTCGGTGGTTCACACTGTGTGTGTGTGCCAACCCTCCTGGTCTCTGGGACACGGAGCTGCCACGAAGTGTTGAGCCTCCAGTGGGGGGTCTGCCTAAGCTCTGCACGTCCGCATTGGGTCCGTCTCTCGGTTGGCTGGCAGTGGAAAGAGTGAAGGGAGCCGCGGAGGTCCGGTGCTGGTGCGCCGCCGGCCTGACCGTGGAGCTCGCCGGTTTGACACGCTGACCCGACTCGATGGTTG
>NW_027310445.1:37500-50000 GCF_047496795.1 Chiloscyllium punctatum
ACTTTGAGTGTTCGGGGGCGGGGTAGCTCAGCCGGATTTGCCCCGGCGGTTCTGCGGACGGTGTTGACTTCGAGGGCGGACCGGCCCCCGTGTTCAGTCCGAATATCGTGCATTGTTAACGGCGGGAAGTGTTCCAAAAGGGAATGGGATTGAATGTGACTGCTGAAGCCGACTTTGAGACCTGTAACGCGGGTAGCTCAGCCGGATTTGACCCGGCGGTTCTGGCGACGGTCTCGCCTTCGAGGGGGGAGCGCCCCGCGTGTTCAGGCCGAATTTTGTGCATTTCCATCGGCGGGAAGAGGTCCAAACGGGAATGGGATTGAATGTGACTGCTGAAGCCGACATTGAGACCTCTAACGCGGGTAGCTCGGCAGGATTTGACCCGGCGGTTCTGCCGAAGGTCTCACCTTCGAGGGGGGAGCGTCCCGCGTGTTCAGGCCGAATATCGTGCATTGTTAACGGCGGGAAGTGTTCCAAACGGGAATGGGATTGAATGTGACTGCTGAAGCCGACATTGAGACCTCTAACGCGGGTAGCTCGGCCGGATTTGACCCGGCGGTTCTGGCGACGGTCTCGCCTTCGAGGGGGGAGCGTCCCGCGTGTTCAGGCCGAATTTTGTGCATTTCCATCGGCGGGAAGAGGTCCAAACGGGAATGGGATTGAATGTGACTGCTGAAGCCGACATTGAGACCTCTAACGCGGGTAGCTCGGCAGGATTTGACCCGGCGGTTCTGCCGAAGGTCTCACCTTCGAGGGGGGAGCGTCCCGCGTGTTCAGGCCGAATATCGTGCATTGTTAACGGCGGGAAGTGTTCCAAAAGGGAATGGGATTGAATGTGACTGCTGAAGCCGACATTGAGACCTCTAACGCGGGTAGCTCGGCCGGATTTGACCCGGCGGTTCTGGCGACGGTCTCGCCTTCGAGGGGGGAGCGTCCCGCGTGTTCAGGCCGAATTTTGTGCATTTCCATCGGCGGGAAGAGGTCCAAACGGGAATGGGATTGAATGTGACTGCTGAAGCCGACATTGAGACCTCTAACGCGGGTAGCTCGGCCGGATTTGACCCGGCGGTTCTGCCGAAGGTCTCACCTTCGAGGGGGGAGCGTCCCGCGTGTTCAGGCCGAGTTTTGTGCATTTCCATCGGCGGGAAGAGGTCCAAACGGGAATGGGATTGAATGTGACTGCTGAAGCCGACATTGAGACCTCTAACGCGGGTAGCTCGGCCGGATTTGACCCGGCGGTTCTGCCGAAGGTCTCAGCTTCGAGGGGGGAGCGCCCACCGTGTACAGGCCGATTTTCATGCATTTCCAACCGTGGGAAGGGGTCCGAAAGGGGATGGGGGTGAACGTGACTGCTCAACCCGACTTTGAGACCTCTAACGCGGGTAGCTCAGCCGGATTTGACCCGGCGGTTCTGGCGACGGTCTCGCCTTCGAGGGGGGAGCTTCCCGCGTGTTCAGGCCGAATTTTGTGCATTTCCATCGGCGGGAAGAGGTCCAAACGGGAATGGGATTGAATGTGACTGCTGAAGCCGACATTGAGACCTCTAACGCGGGTAGCTCGGCCGGATTTGACCCGGCGGTTCTGCCGAAGGTCTCACCTTCGAGGGGGGAGCGTCCCGCGTGTTCAGGCCGAATTTTGTGCATTTCCATCGGCGGGAAGAGGTCCAAACGGGAATGGGATTGAATGTGACTGCTGAAGCCGACATTGAGACCTCTAACGCGGGTAGCTCGGCCGGATTTGACCCGGCGGTTCTGCCGAAGGTCTCACCTTCGAGGGGGGAGCGCCCACCGTGTACAGGCCGATTTTCATGCATTTCCAACCGTGGGAAGGGGTCCGAAAGGGGATGGGGGTGAACGTGACTGCTCAACCCGACTTTGAGACCTGTAACGCGGGTAGCTCAGCCGGATTTGACCCGGCGGTTCTGGCGACGGTCTCGCCTTCGAGGGGGGAGCGTCCCGCGTGTTCAGGCCGAATTTTGTGCATTTCCATCGGCGGGAAGAGGTCCAAACGGGAATGGGATTGAATGTGACTGCTGAAGCCGACATTGAGACCTCTAACGCGGGTAGCTCGGCCGGATTTGACCCGGCGGTTCTGCCGAAGGTCTCACCTTCGAGGGGGGAGCGTCCCGCGTGTTCAGGCCGAATTTTGTGCATTTCCATCGGCGGGAAGAGGTCCAAACGGGAATGGGATTGAATGTGACTGCTGAAGCCGACATTGAGACCTCTAACGCGGGTAGCTCGGCCGGATTTGACCCGGCGGTTCTGCCGAAGGTCTCACCTTCGAGGGGGGAGCGCCCACCGTGTACAGGCCGATTTTCATGCATTTCCAACCGTGGGAAGGGGTCCGAAAGGGGATGGGGGTGAACGTGACTGCTCAACCCGACTTTGAGACCTGTAACGCGGGTAGCTCAGCCGGATTTGACCCGGCGGTTCTGGCGACGGTCTCGCCTTCGAGGGGGGAGCGCCCCGCGTGTTCAGGCCGAATTTTGTGCATTTCCATCGGCGGGAAGAGGTCCAAACGGGAATGGGATTGAATGTGACTGCTGAAGCCGACATTGAGACCTCTAACGCGGGTAGCTCGGCAGGATTTGACCCGGCGGTTCTGCCGAAGGTCTCACCTTCGAGGGGGGAGCGCCCACCGTGTACAGGCCGATTTTCATGCATTTCCAACCGTGGGAAGGGGGCCGAAAGGGGATGGGGGTGAATGTGACTGCTCAACCCGACTTTGAGGCATCTAACCCGGGTAGCTCAGCCGGGTTTGACCCGGCGGTTCTGCCGACTGCCTCGCCTTCGAGGGGGGAGCGTCCCCCGTGTACAGGCCGATTTTCATGCATTTCGAACCGTGGGAAGTGGCCCAAAAGGGGATGGGGGTGAATGTGACTGCTCAACCCGACTTTGGCGCTTCCGAGCCGGGTAGCCCGGCCGGGTTTGACCCGGCGGTTCTGCCGTCGGTCTCGCCTTCGAGGGCGGAGCCTCCCCCGTGTACAGGCCGATTTTCATGCATTTGCAACGGTGGGAAGTTGCCCAAAAGTCGATGGGAGTGAATGTGACTGCTCAACCCGACTTTGAGACTTTTAAGCCGGGTAGCTCAGCCGGGTTTGACCCGGCGGTTCTGCCGACGGTCTCGCCTTCGAGGGGGGAGCCTCCCCCGTGTACAGGCCGATTTTCGTGCATTTCCAACGGTGGGAAGAGGTTCAAAAGGGGATGGGAGTGAATGTGACTGCTCAACCCGACTCTGAGGCTTCTAACCCGGGTAGCTCGGCCGGGTTTGATCCGGCGGTTCTGCCGACGGTCTCGTCTTCGAGGCCGGTGCCTCCCCCGTGTACAGGCCGATTTTCGTGCATTTCCAACGGTGGGAAGTGGTCCAAAAGGGAATGGGGGTGGACGTGTCTGCTCATACCGACTTTGAGACTTGTAAGCCGGGTAGCTCAGCCGGGTTTGACCCGGCGGTTCTGCCGACGGTCTCGCCTTCGAGGGGGGAGCCTCCCCCGTGTACAGGCCGATTTCCGTGCATTTCCAACGGTGGGAAGAGGTTCAAAAGGGGATGGGAGTGAATGTGACTGCTCAACCCGACTCTGAGGCTTCTAACCCGGGTAGCTCGGCCGGGTTTGATCCGGCGGTTCTGCCGACGGTCTCGTCTTCGAGGCCGGTGCCTCCCCCGTGTACAGGCCGATTTTCGTGCATTTCCAACGGTGGGAAGAGGTTCAAAAGGGGATGGGGGTGAATGCGACTGCTCAACCCGACTCTGAGGCTTCTAACCCGGGTAGCCCGGCCGGGTTTGACCCGGCGGTTCTGCCGTCGGTCTCGCCTTCGAGGGCGGAGCCTCCCCCGTGTACAGGCCGATTTTCATGCATTTGCAACGGTGGGAAGTTGCCCAAAAGTCGATGGGAGTGAATGTGACTGCTCAACCCGACTTTGAGACTTTTAAGCCGGGTAGCTCAGCCGGGTTTGACCCGGCGGTTCTGCCGACGGTCTCGCCTTCGAGGGGGGAGCCTCCCCCGTGTACAGGCCGATTTTCGTGCATTTCCAACGGTGGGAAGAGGTTCAAAAGGGGATGGGAGTGAATGTGACTGCTCAACCCGACTCTGAGGCTTCTAACCCGGGTAGCTCGGCCGGGTTTGATCCGGCGGTTCTGCCGACGGTCTCGTCTTCGAGGCCGGTGCCTCCCCCGTGTACAGGCCGATTTTCGTGCATTTCCAACGGTGGGAAGTGGTCCAAAAGGGAATGGGGGTGGACGTGTCTGCTCATACCGACTTTGAGACTTGTAAGCCGGGTAGCTCAGCCGGGTTTGTTCCGGCGGTTCTGCCGACGGTCTCGTCATCGAGGGGGGAGCCTCCCCCGTGTCCAGGCCGATTTTCATGCATTTCCAACCGTGGGAAGTGGTCCAAAAGGGAATGGGGGTGAATGTGACTGCTCATACCGACTTTGAGACTTTTAAGCCGGGTAGCTCAGCCGGGTTTGACCCGGCGGTTCTGCCGACGGTCTCGCCTTCGAGGGGGGAGCGTCCCCCGTGTTCAGGCCGAATTTTGTGCATTTCGAACCGTGGGAAGTTGCCCAAAAGTCGATGGGAGTGAATGTGACTGCTCAACCCGACTTTGAGACTTGTAAGCCGGGTAGCTCAGCCGGGTTTGACCCGGCGGTTCTGCCGACGGTCTCGTCTTCGAGGCGGGTGCCTCCCCCGTGTACAGGCCGATTTTCATGCATTTCGTACCGTGGGAAGCGGTCCAAAAGGGGATGGGAGTGAACGTGACTGCTCATACCGACTTTGGCGCTTCCGAGCCGGGTAGCTCAGCCGGGTTTGACCCGGCGGGTCTGCCGACGGTCTCGCCTTCGAGGGGGGAGCGTCCCCCGTGTTCAGGCCGAATCTTGTGCATTTCGAACCGTGGGAAGTTGCCCAAAAGTCGATGGGAGTGAATGTGACTGCTCAACCCGACTTTGAGACTTGTAAGCCGGGTAGCTCAGCCGGGTTTGACCCGGCGGTTCTGCCGACGGTCTCGTCTTCGAGGCGGATGCCACCCCCGTGTACAGGCCGATTTTCGTGCATTTCCAACCGTGGGAAGTGGTCTAAAAGTCGATGGGAGTGAACGTGACTGCTCAACCCGACTCTGAGGCTTCTAACCCGGGTAGCTCGGCCGGGTTTGACCCGGCGGTTCTGCCGACGGTCTCGTCTTCGAGGCGGGTGCCTCCCCCGTGTACAGGCCGATTTTCGTGCATTTCGAACCGTGGGAAGTGGTCTAAAAGTCGATGGGAGTGAACGTGACTGCTCAACCCGACTTTGAGACTTGTAAGCCGGGTAGCTCAGCCAGGTTTGACCCGGCGGTTCTGCCGACGGTCTCGCCTTCGAGGGCGGACCCTCCCCCGTGTACAGGCCGGTTTTCGTGCATTTCGAACCGTGGGAAGTGATCCAAAAGGGAATGGGGGTGAACGTGACTGCCCAACCCGGCTTTGAGACTTGTAAGCCGGGTAGCTCAGCCGGGTTGGACCCGGCGGTTCTGCCGACGGTCTCGACTTCGAGGCGGGTGCCTCCCCCGTGTACAGGCCGATTTTCATGCATTTGCAACGGTGGGAAGTTGCCCAAAAGTCGATGGGAGTGAATGTGACTGCTCAACCCGACTTCGAGACTTGTAAGCCGGGTAGCTCAGCCGGGTTTGACCCGGCGGTTCTGCCGACGGTCTCGCCTTCGAGGGGGGAGCCTCCCCCGTGTACAGGCCGATTTTCGTGCATTTCCAACGGTGGGAAGAGGTTCAAAAGGGGATGGGAGTGAATGTGACTGCTCAACCCGACTTTGGCGCTTCCGAGCCGGGTAGCTCAGCCGGGTTTGACCCGGCGGGTCTGCCGACGGTCTCGTCTTCGAGGCGGGTGCCTCCCCCGTATACAGGCCGATTTTCATGCATTTCGAACCGTGGGAAGTGGTCCAAAAGGGAATGGGGGTGGACGTGTCTGCTCATACCGACTTTGAGACTTGTAAGCCGGGTAGCTCAGCCGGGTTTGTTCCGGCGGTTCTGCCGACGGTCTCGTCTTCGAGGCGGGTGCCTCCCCCGTGTACAGGCCGATTTTCGTGCATTTCGAACCGTGGGAAGTGGTCCAAAAGGGGATGGGAGTGAATGTGACTGCTCAACCCGACTTTGGCGCTTCCGAGCCGGGTAGCTCAGCCGGGTTTGACCCGGCGGGTCTGCCGACGGTCTCGTCTTCGAGGCGGGTGCCTCCCCCGTATACAGGCCGATTTTCATGCATTTCGAACCGTGGGAAGTGGTCCAAAAGGGAATGGGGGTGGACGTGTCTGCTCATACCGACTTTGAGACTTGTAAGCCGGGTAGCTCAGCCGGGTTTGATCCTGCAGTTCTGCCGACGGTCTCGCCTTCGAGGGGGGAGCCTCCCCCGTGTTCAGTCCGATTTCCATGCATTTCCAACCGTGGGAAGTTGCCCAAAAGGGGATGGGAGTGAATGTGACTGCTCAACCCGACTTTGGCGCTTCCGAGCCGGTTAGCACAGCCGGGTTTGACCCGGCGGTTCTGCCGACAGTCTCCTCTTCGAGGCGGGTGCCTCCCCCGTGTACAGGCCGATTTCCGTGCATTTCGAACCGTGGGAAGTGGTCCAAACGTCGATGGGAGTGAATGTGACTGCTCAACCCGACTTTGGCGCTTCCGAGCCGGGTAGCTCAGCCGGGTTTGACCCGGCGGTTCTGCCGACGGTCTCGTCTTCGAGGCGGGTGCCTCCCCCGTGTACAGGCCGATTTTCATGCATTTGGAACCGTGGGAAGTGGTCCAAAAGGGAATGGGGGTGGACGTGACTGCTCATACCGACTTTGAGACTTGTAAGCCGGGTAGCTCGGCCGGGTTTGACCCGGCGGTTCTGCCGACGGTCTCGCCTTCGAGGGGGGAGCCTCCCCCGTGTTCAGTCCGATTTTCGTGCATTTCCCACGGTGGGAAATGGTATCTTTCATTACGGGGACAAGGGTCTGAAGCGGTGAAGTCAGTAACCGGCATAGTTAAGGAAAGGGTTCGAATTTTCTCAACAGTACGAAAAAAGTGAGCAGGGAAGCTAGAGAAGGTGTCAGTGAGTCCCAAACGAGTGAACCGCAAAACTTAGGGAAATGCCCGAAAGCGTTTTAAAGGGTGAAATCGGGAACGAGGAAATGATGGGAAAGTGCCTGAAAGTGCTAAATGAGTAAACAGAAAAACGAAGAAAAATGTTTGAAAAGAAGAAGTGAGTAACCAGGAAAACTTAGAAAAATGTTCAAAACGAAGAAATCAGTAACCAGGAAAACTTAGAAAAATGATCAAAAAGAAGAAATGAGTAACCAGGAAAACTTAGAAAAATGTTTAAAAAGAAGAAATCAGTAACCAGGAAAACTTAGGAAAATGTTTAAAAAGAAGAAATCAGTAACCAGAAAAACTGCGAAAAATGTTTAAAAAGAAGAAATGAGTAACCAGAAAAACTTAGAAAAATGTTTAAAAAGAAGAAATCAGTAACCAGGAAAACTTAGAAAAATGTTTAAAAAGAAGAAATCAGTAACCAGGAAAACTTAGAAAAATGTTTAAAAAGAAGAAATCAGTAACCAGGAAAACTTAGAAAAATGTTATAAAAGAAGAAGTGAGTAACCAGAAAAACTTAGAAAAATGTTTAAAAAGAAGAAATCAGTAACCAGAAAAACTGCGAAAAATGTTTAAAAAGAAGAAATCAGTAACCAGACAAACTGCGAAAAATGTTTAAAAAGAAGAAATCAGTAACCAGGAAAACTTAGAAAAATGTTTAAAAAGAAGAAGTGAGTAACCAGAAAAACTTAGAAAAATGTTTAAAAAGAAGAAATCAGTAACCAGAAAAACTTAGAAAAATGTTTAAAAAGAAGAAATCAGTAACCAGAAAAACTGCGAAAAATGTTTAAAAAGAAGAAATCAGTAACCAGGAAAACTTAGAAAAATGTTTAAAAAGAAGAAATCAGTAACCAGAAAAACTGCGAAAAATGTTTAAAAAGAAGAAATCAGTAACCAGGAAAACTTAGAAAAATGTTTAAAAAGAAGAAATCAGTAACCAGAAAAACTTAGAAAAATGTTTAAAAAGAAGAAATGAGTAACCAGAAAAACTTAGAAAAATGTTTAAAAAGAAGAAATCAGTAACCAGAAAAACGGCGAAAAATGTTTAAAAAGAAGAAATCAGTAACCAGAAAAACTTAGAAAAATGTTTAAAAAGAAGAAGTGAGTAACCAGAAAAACTTAGAAAAATGTTTAAAAAGAAGAAATGAGTAACCAGAAAAACTTAGAAAAATGTTTAAAAAGAAGAAATCAGTAACCAGAAAAACTTAGAAAAATGTTTAAAAAGAAGAAATGAGTAACCAGAAAAACTTAGAAAAATGCTTAAAAAGAAGAAATCAGTAACCAGAAAAACGGCGAAAAATGTTTAAAAAGAAGAAATCAGTAACCAGAAAAACGGCGAAAAATGTTTAAAAAGAAGAAATCAGTAACCAGACAAACTGCGAAAAAATGTTTAAAAAGAAGAAATCAGTAACCAGAAAAACTGCGAAAAATGTTTAAAAAGAAGAAATCAGTAACCAGGAAAACTTAGAAAAATGTTTAAAAAGAAGAAATGAGTAACCAGGAAAACTTAGAAAAATGTTTAAAAAGAAGAAATGAGTAACCAGGAAAACTTAGAAAAATGTTTAAAAAGAAGAAATCAGTAACCAGAAAAACTTAGAAAAATGTTTAAAAAGAAGAAATCAGTAACCAGAAAAACTTAGAAAAATGTTTAAAAAGAAGAAATGAGTAACCAGAAAAACTTAGAAAAATGTTTAAAAAGAAGAAATGAGTAACCAGAAAAACTTAGAAAAATGTTTAAAAAGAAGAAATCAGTAACCAGAAAAACGGCGAAAAATGTTTAAAAAGAAGAAGTGAGTAACCAGAAAAACTTAGAAAAATGTTTAAAAAGAAGAAATGAGTAACCAGAAAAACGTTTAAAAAGAAGAAATCAGTAACCAGAAAAACTTAGAAAAATGTTTAAAAAGAAGAAATGAGTAACCAGAAAAACTTAGAAAAATGTTTAAAAAGAAGAAATCAGTAACCAGAAAAACGGCGAAAAATGTTTAAAAAGAAGAAATCAGTAACCAGAAAAACGGCGAAAAATGTTTAAAAAGAAGAAATCAGTAACCAGACAAACTGCGAAAAATGTTTAAAAAGAAGAAATCAGTAACCAGAAAAACTTAGAAAAATGTTTAAAAAGAAGAAATCAGTAACCAGGAAAACTTGGAAAAAAACACTTAGAAAAATTTTCAGCAAAGTGTGAAAAATATTCTAAGTGTCAGCGGAGGAAAATGCTGCAGCATCGGGAAAGATTCGCAAACTTACACCGAACATGTGCTCCGAAGTGCCGGAGGAATTGGGTGAATTGAGCCCGGCAAATGGCCAGCTGTCGTTTTGTGCCTGCAGCCCGAAAACTTTAACTTTGTCTGTCGCGGAAGTCCGGACCGAGAAAAATCCAAACGGTTTTGACCGGACCGAGTTCCAGACCGATGCAGTCAAATTTGGAATTCAGACCCATTCAGTGCCACTTGTAGTTTTTCCGCAGTGAGGTTGGCGGGGTACCCGGAGATATATGGGAACACGATTTTTAGAACAAAATGGCGGCGCGGGACCGTTCTGAAAGGCATCCGAAAAACGGTTCCACGGGCATAGCACTTTAATGACAGGTATGAGTGCATGCCGGAGAGCTCTTGGAAGTCGAATTTTTGACACTTTGTCAATTTTTTGACAGATTTGACAAACTCTTTCTGTCTGTTCTAAGAGTCAGTCAGAGACTTGTGCGGCGGTCTTTTGACACTATTGGAGGGCGGGCAAACCCCACGTTGACTCCGGCCGTCCCTCCACAGGCGCTCGTGTCCAAAATGAAGGCGAGAGACGCGAGTGGCCTGGTTCCCTTGGGTGTTGCCAAGAAGGCTGCGGGCTGACCGTTGCCTGAGCACTCCCTAAAGCCTCTTGTGATGAGAGCAGACCTCGCCTGCCGCACGACCGGCTCTGGGAGTCGTTGGGCCGCTATTTGTGAATAGTCTGGTCCTCCTCTGCCACCCGGACAAGCGCGATGGCTCTGCCGCCCTGCGGTGCTCGTCACCCAGGTTTGGGGAACACGATACTCGTAACAAAAATAAAAGGCGGCTCGGGACCTGCAGGCGAAAGGGGTCCCGTGGTGCTAAGCACGTCGACTTCGGGTCTCGGTGCAAGCCGGAGAGCTCACGGAAGTCTAAAGTTTTCGGCACGTGGTCGAATCTTTTCAAAGGCTTACCCGGCTCTTTCCGTCCATTCTGAGAGTAAGTCAGAGGCCGGTGCGGAGGTCTCTTGACAATCGGAGGGGGTGGTGGCCCTCCGCAGGCGCTCGTGTCGAAAATGAAGGCGAGAGACGCGAGTGGCCTGGTTCCCCTGGGTGTTGCCAGGAAGGCTGCGGGCTGACCCTTGCCTGAGCACTCCCTAAAGCCTCTTGTGATGAGAGCAGACCTCGCGCGCCGCACGACCGGCTCTGGGAGTCGTTGGGCCGCTATCTGTGAATAGTCTGGTCCTCCTCTGCCACCCGGCCAAGTGCGATGGCTCTGCCGCCCTGCGGTGCTCGTCACGCAGGTATGGGGCACACGATGCTCGTAACAGCAAATAAAGGCGGCTCGGGACCTGCAGGCGAAAGGGGTCCCGTGGTGCTTAGCACGTCGACTTCGGGTCTCGGTGCAAGCCGGAGAGCTCACGGAAGTCTAAAGTTTTCGGCACGTGGTCGAATCTTTTGAAAGGCTTACCCGGCTCTTTCCGTCCATTCTGAGAGTCAGTCAGAGGCCGGTGCGGCGGTCTATTGACGACCGGAGGCTCCCATGGGTGTTGCGATGAGGGTGGAGGGCACAGAACCTTGCCTTAGCACTCCCTAATAAAGCCTCTTGTGAAGAGAGCAGACCTCGCGCGCCGCACGACCGGCTCTGGGAGTCGTTGGGCCGCTATCTGTGAATAGTCGGGTCCTCCTCTGCCACCCGGCCAAGTGCGATGGCTCTGCCGCCCTGCGGTGCTCGTCACGCAGGTATGGGGCACACGATGCTCGTAACAGCAAATAAAGGCGGCTCGGGACCTGCAGGCGAAAGGGGTCCCGTGGTGCTTCGCACGTCGACTTCGGGTCTCGGTGCAAGCCGGAGAGCTCACGGAAGTCTAAAGTTTTCGGCACGTGGTCGAATCTTTTGAAAGGCTTACCCGGCTCTTTCCGTCCATTCTGAGAGTCAGTCAGAGGCCGGTGCGGCGGTCTATTGACGACCGGAGGCTCCCATGGGTGTTGCGATGAGGGTGGAGGGCACAGAACCTTGCCTTAGCACTCCCTAATAAAGCCTCTTGTGAAGAGAGCAGACCTCGCGCGCCGCACGACCGGCTCTGGGAGTCGTTGGGCCGCTATCTGTGAATAGTCTGGTCCTCCTCTGCCACCCGGCCAAGTGCGATGGCTCTGCCGCCCTGCGGTGCTCGTCACGCAGGTATGGGGCACACGATGCTCGTAACAGCAAATAAAGGCGGCTCGGGACCTGCAGGCGAAAGGGGTCCCGTGGTGCTTCGCACGTCGACTTCGGGTCTCGGTGCAAGCCGGAGAGCTCACGGAAGTCTAAAGTTTTCGGCACGTGGTCGAATCTTTTGAAAGGCTTACCCGGCTCTTTCCGTCCATTCTGAGAGTCAGTCAGAGGCCGGTGCGGCGGTCTATTGACGACCGGAGGCTCCCATGGGTGTTGCGATGAGGGTGGAGGGCACAGAACCTTGCCTTAGCACTCCCTAATAAAGCCTCTTGTGAAGAGAGCAGACCTCGCGCGCCGCACGACCGGCTCTGGGAGTCGTTGGGCCGCTATCTGTGAATAGTCGGGTCCTCCTCTGCCACCCGGCCAAGTGCGATGGCTCTGCCGCCCTGCGGTGCTCGTCACGCAGGTATGGGGCACACGATGCTCGTAACAGCAAATAAAGGCGGCTCGGGACCTGCAGGCGAAAGGGGTCCCGTGGTGCTTCGCACGTCGACTTCGGGTCTCGGTGCAAGCCGGAGAGCTCACGGAAGTCTAAAGTTTTCGGCACGTGGTCGAATCTTTTGAAAGGCTTACCCGGCTCTTTCCGTCCATTCTGAGAGTCAGTCAGAGGCCGGTGCGGCGGTCTATTGACGACCGGAGGCTCCCATGGGTGTTGCGATGAGGGTGGAGGGCACAGAACCTTGCCTTAGCACTCCCTAATAAAGCCTCTTGTGAAGAGAGCAGACCTCGCGCGCCGCACGACCGGCTCTGGGAGTCGTTGGGCCGCTATCTGTGAATAGTCGGGTCCTCCTCTGCCACCCGGCCAAGTGCGATGGCTCTGCCGCCCTGCGGTGCTCGTCACGCAGGTATGGGGCACACGATGCTCGTAACAGCAAATAAAGGCGGCTCGGGACCTGCAGGCGAAAGGGGTCCCGTGGTGCTTCGCACGTCGACTTCGGGTCTCGGTGCAAGCCGGAGAGCTCACGGAAGTCTAAAGTTTTCGGCACGTGGTC
>NW_027310445.1:55000-57500 GCF_047496795.1 Chiloscyllium punctatum
GAGCTCGTCGGGGTAGCAGGCCCTGCAGCCGTGGTCACCGCCAAACCCCCCACAACTGTTGGGCGCCTACCTGCGCGGGGCAGGAGGACACTTTCCGATTTCAAATCTCCGTTTGCCGAGTCCACCCCGAACGCACGCGGGCGGGCGGGTTCGCATCACCCTTCGTCACAAGGGGCGAAGCCCGTTCCACCGTCTCGTCAGTAGTGCCGACCGGTCTGTGATCGACGAGGGGAGCCACACCAGGTCCGGCCCTGCTGCTTGGCGGCACCGCGTCGTCGGGAGCTCGCGACAGACGGAGGGTTTCGGTGTACTCTCCAGCCACGGGAAACGAAGCCGGTGATGCAGGCGCCGGTCTTTCGCTCCCAAATCGGCTGGGTTTACATCGTTGCTATCTAGTCACGCTCCCTTCAAACCCGACGGGGTACCTATTCCCCTCACCCGTCTGTGCGTATACAGCCTCTTTGCACTTGCGGGATGGGGGTGGTGGTTTAAAGACTCTCGAGTTGCCGCCCGTCGGTCTCCGAGCTCCGTGCAGTAGTGATCCCCAGCGAACTGCCAGCAGGGCGAACGAGCGATCCCGCTCTCGGTCGGGGCGCCTGGCGTCGATCGGTGGTCGGTGGCTTGCGGGCAAGCTGCGCTGTGAGTGTGGGAACGAGTATGACGAGCCGTTGCCGCGACTCCCAGTCCACCTCGGCGGTGGCTGGGCCGGGCGGGCGTCTGCTCGGGCGAGTGCCGCCCCCGCCTCCTCGCAGGAAGTCCGCTCGCCGACACGCCGCCACGTGCACGCGTCAGTGACGCTGCCGAACCGATGGCCGGTGCCCGTTCCCGCCTCTGCTTTTCCTAGGGCAAAGCTGCTGCACGCCTCGTGATACTAGGCGGGCGACATGGTGGCGGTGATCCTGCCTCCGTCGCTGCGGTGCGTTGGGGCACGCATCGCCTCTTGGGCGCCCTGTCCTCCTCCCCCCAATAGACGTATGTTTCTGCGGGCCGCACCAGGATGGTGCTCCCCATCGCTTCACGCCACCCTGCTCCGCCCGCACGCCGGCGTGCAGGTGGCTGTAGCTCAAGGTGGGGAGCGTATGTGCGGTCCGGGTCGCTTTCCTCTGGCGAGGGAGAGACCTAAAACAAACTCAGACAACTCTTGACGGTGGATCACTCGGCTCGTGCGTCGATGACGAACGCAGCTAGCTGCGAGAATTAATGTGAATTGCAGGACACATTGATCATCGACACTTTGAACGCACTTTGCGGCCCCGGGTTCTTCCCGGGGCCACGCCTGTCTGAGGGTCGTTTGGCAATCAATCGCACTCGCCTTGGCTGGCGAGAGCGCGGCTGGGGTGTCGCAGAGGACCCGTCCTCTTTGTCCCCCTAAGTTCAGACTCCGGAGCCCTCCGGCGTCGGAGCGCTTGGCCTTTCCCCCCCACCCTGCACATTCCGTTCGTCAGGCTCGACGCCATCCCCCCGCCGGGGAGCGCGGCCTGGCGTCCGTCTGTGTCGTGGCAGTGGGGCCAGCACGGCTGTCACCGGTCCCAGAATGGCTGTCGGTGGTTCACACTGTGTGTGTGTGCCAACCCTCCTGGTCTCTGGGACACGGAGCTGCCACGAAGTGTTGAGCCTCCAGTGGGGGGTCTGCCTAAGCTCTGCACGTCCGCATTGGGTCCGTCTCTCGGTTGGCTGGCAGTGGAAAGAGTGAAGGGAGCCGCGGAGGTCCGGTGCTGGTGCGCCGCCGGCCTGACCGTGGAGCTCGCCGGTTTGACACGCTGACCCGACTCGATGGTTGATCGATTGAGAGTGCTGGGAGCTGCAGGCCGCCCGCTGCTGCAGCCGCCCGTCTCGTGGTTCGTCCTCGGCCTTAAGTGGCCGGCGGGGCGTCTGATCCTGTCTCCCCTGCTGGCGCCGAGTGCCTGGCCGAGGGAGGAGGTTTTCGTCGAACGCTGTGACTTGGACGGTCGCACGCGCGTGGATCGCTGGCTCTTGGCTCTCCCGTTCAGTCCGCACGTTTTCCGCTCCGTCCTGCCACCGGTCTCGGGAGGTACGGAGGGGTTGGCGGGCGTGGTGTGTGCTCCGTCACCGTGCAGGCACACCTACCACGCCGTCGGCCGACCCCCGCACGGTCCTCCTGGCCATCGGGAGGACGGCGGAACGTCGGGCTGTCGGGGGCCAAGTCGCCAGAAGGCCACCGCTGTGTCTTCCGTACCCTGTCACCGTCGGCGTGCCTTCCTCAACTCGTCCGGCTCGGGGCCGCTGGGTTCAGGAGCGGCGTCGCCCGCCGGCCCCACTGAAGGCCGTGCCGTTCCGCGGCTGGCGATCGATGTGCGTGGCGTGCCTGCGCGACCGTTCGCCACTTGAGCCTCGGCACTCCTCTCTCCCTCTCTCTGACCGTCGGGCAGTCTCTGTCTGCTGGTGCCTCGCACGTCCCGGGCGGCGGGTCGTCACCCCCGCGACCGGGCCTCCGGCAAGGCAGGAATCAGGCTGACCCTTCCGCTCGAGTAAGCAGCCG
>NW_027310445.1:67500-80719 GCF_047496795.1 Chiloscyllium punctatum
TGGTATAAATCAGTAACCACTGACACTTAGAATATTTTCGACTTGGTATAAATCAGTAACCACTGACACTTAGAATATTTTCGGGTTGGTATAAATCAGTAACCACCGACACTTAGAATATTTTCGAGTTGGTATAAATCAGTAACCACCGACACTTAGAATTTTTTCGAGTTGGTATAAATCAGTAACCACTGACACTTAGAATATTTTCGGGTTGGTATAAATCAGTAACCACCGACACTTAGAATATTTTCGAGTTGGTATAAATCAGTAACCACTGACACTTAGAATTTTTTCGAGTTGGTATAAATCAGTAACCACTGACACTTAGAATATTTTCGACTTGGTATAAATCAGTAACCACTGACACTTAGAATATTTTCGGGTAGGTATAAATCAGTAACCACCGACACTTAGAATATTTTCGAGTTGGTATAAATCAGTAACCACCGACACTTAGAATTTTTTCGAGTTGGTATAAATCAGTAACCACTGACACTTAGAATTTTTTCGGGTTGGTATAAATCAGTAACCACCGACACTTAGAATATTTTCGAGTTGGTATAAATCAGTAACCACTGACACTTAGAATTTTTTCGGGTCGGTATAAATCAGTAACCACTGACACTTAGAATTTTTTCGAGTTGGTATAAATCAGTAACCACTGACACTTAGAATATTTTCGGGTTGGTATAAATCAGTAACCACTGACACTTAGAATTTTTTCGACTTGGTATAAATCAGTAACCACTGACACTTAGAATTTTTTCGGGTTGGTATAAATCAGTAACCACTGACACTTAGAATATTTTCGGGTTGGTATAAATCAGTAACCACTGACACTTAGAATTTTTTCGGGTTGGTATAAATCAGTAACCACCGACACTTAGAATTTTTTCGGCTCAGTAGAAATCAGTAACCAAGCGCATTTTTGAATTGGTTACTGATTTCTCCGTTCGAGTTGCGGCTGCGGTTGGCTTCAAATAGTGGTGGGGGCTTAATTATCGCCGAGGGGAGCATGTCCCGGTGGTGTGGCCGAGGATGGAGTGCCTTTTGAAGGGGGTGTTTCTGAATTTGGACCCTTTTTGAGTTGCATGGCCGGATGGGTGTGGTTTTGAAGGGTGTGTCTGTCTGGAGTGGCACCGGCGTTGGTGTGAGGCTGAGGGTGGGCGTTCGGTTCCTGGTTAGGGATAGGGAAAGGGTGAGACTTAGCTTTAGTGCTCGTGCCCCCGATTTTGGTAATGTTTGACGTCAATTTTCCAAGGAGGCGAATGCAAGGCTTCAGAGGGACTTTGAGTGTTCGGGGGCGGGGTAGCTCAGCCGGATTTGCCCCGGCGGTTCTGCGGACGGTGTTGACTTCGAGGGCGGACCGGCCCCCGTGTTCAGTCCGAATATCGTGCATTGTTAACGGCGGGAAGTGTTCCAAAAGGGAATGGGATTGAATGTGACTGCTGAAGCCGACTTTGAGACCTGTAACGCGGGTAGCTCAGCCGGATTTGACCCGGCGGTTCTGGCGACGGTCTCGCCTTCGAGGGGGGAGCGCCCCGCGTGTTCAGGCCGAATTTTGTGCATTTCCATCGGCGGGAAGAGGTCCAAACGGGAATGGGATTGAATGTGACTGCTGAAGCCGACATTGAGACCTCTAACGCGGGTAGCTCGGCAGGATTTGACCCGGCGGTTCTGCCGAAGGTCTCACCTTCGAGGGGGGAGCGTCCCGCGTGTTCAGGCCGAATATCGTGCATTGTTAACGGCGGGAAGTGTTCCAAACGGGAATGGGATTGAATGTGACTGCTGAAGCCGACATTGAGACCTCTAACGCGGGTAGCTCGGCCGGATTTGACCCGGCGGTTCTGGCGACGGTCTCGCCTTCGAGGGGGGAGCGTCCCGCGTGTTCAGGCCGAATTTTGTGCATTTCCATCGGCGGGAAGAGGTCCAAACGGGAATGGGATTGAATGTGACTGCTGAAGCCGACATTGAGACCTCTAACGCGGGTAGCTCGGCAGGATTTGACCCGGCGGTTCTGCCGAAGGTCTCACCTTCGAGGGGGGAGCGTCCCGCGTGTTCAGGCCGAATATCGTGCATTGTTAACGGCGGGAAGTGTTCCAAAAGGGAATGGGATTGAATGTGACTGCTGAAGCCGACATTGAGACCTCTAACGCGGGTAGCTCGGCCGGATTTGACCCGGCGGTTCTGGCGACGGTCTCGCCTTCGAGGGGGGAGCGTCCCGCGTGTTCAGGCCGAATTTTGTGCATTTCCATCGGCGGGAAGAGGTCCAAACGGGAATGGGATTGAATGTGACTGCTGAAGCCGACATTGAGACCTCTAACGCGGGTAGCTCGGCCGGATTTGACCCGGCGGTTCTGCCGAAGGTCTCACCTTCGAGGGGGGAGCGTCCCGCGTGTTCAGGCCGAGTTTTGTGCATTTCCATCGGCGGGAAGAGGTCCAAACGGGAATGGGATTGAATGTGACTGCTGAAGCCGACATTGAGACCTCTAACGCGGGTAGCTCGGCCGGATTTGACCCGGCGGTTCTGCCGAAGGTCTCAGCTTCGAGGGGGGAGCGCCCACCGTGTACAGGCCGATTTTCATGCATTTCCAACCGTGGGAAGGGGTCCGAAAGGGGATGGGGGTGAACGTGACTGCTCAACCCGACTTTGAGACCTCTAACGCGGGTAGCTCAGCCGGATTTGACCCGGCGGTTCTGGCGACGGTCTCGCCTTCGAGGGGGGAGCGTCCCGCGTGTTCAGGCCGAATTTTGTGCATTTCCATCGGCGGGAAGAGGTCCAAACGGGAATGGGATTGAATGTGACTGCTGAAGCCGACATTGAGACCTCTAACGCGGGTAGCTCGGCCGGATTTGACCCGGCGGTTCTGCCGAAGGTCTCACCTTCGAGGGGGGAGCGTCCCGCGTGTTCAGGCCGAATTTTGTGCATTTCCATCGGCGGGAAGAGGTCCAAACGGGAATGGGATTGAATGTGACTGCTGAAGCCGACATTGAGACCTCTAACGCGGGTAGCTCGGCCGGATTTGACCCGGCGGTTCTGCCGAAGGTCTCACCTTCGAGGGGGGAGCGCCCACCGTGTACAGGCCGATTTTCATGCATTTCCAACCGTGGGAAGGGGTCCGAAAGGGGATGGGGGTGAACGTGACTGCTCAACCCGACTTTGAGACCTGTAACGCGGGTAGCTCAGCCGGATTTGACCCGGCGGTTCTGGCGACGGTCTCGCCTTCGAGGGGGGAGCGCCCCGCGTGTTCAGGCCGAATTTTGTGCATTTCCATCGGCGGGAAGAGGTCCAAACGGGAATGGGATTGAATGTGACTGCTGAAGCCGACATTGAGACCTCTAACGCGGGTAGCTCGGCAGGATTTGACCCGGCGGTTCTGCCGAAGGTCTCACCTTCGAGGGGGGAGCGCCCACCGTGTACAGGCCGATTTTCATGCATTTCCAACCGTGGGAAGGGGGCCGAAAGGGGATGGGGGTGAATGTGACTGCTCAACCCGACTTTGAGGCATCTAACCCGGGTAGCTCAGCCGGGTTTGACCCGGCGGTTCTGCCGACTGCCTCGCCTTCGAGGGGGGAGCGTCCCCCGTGTACAGGCCGATTTTCATGCATTTCGAACCGTGGGAAGTGGCCCAAAAGGGGATGGGGGTGAATGTGACTGCTCAACCCGACTTTGGCGCTTCCGAGCCGGGTAGCCCGGCCGGGTTTGACCCGGCGGTTCTGCCGTCGGTCTCGCCTTCGAGGGCGGAGCCTCCCCCGTGTACAGGCCGATTTTCATGCATTTGCAACGGTGGGAAGTTGCCCAAAAGTCGATGGGAGTGAATGTGACTGCTCAACCCGACTTTGAGACTTTTAAGCCGGGTAGCTCAGCCGGGTTTGACCCGGCGGTTCTGCCGACGGTCTCGCCTTCGAGGGGGGAGCCTCCCCCGTGTACAGGCCGATTTTCGTGCATTTCCAACGGTGGGAAGAGGTTCAAAAGGGGATGGGAGTGAATGTGACTGCTCAACCCGACTCTGAGGCTTCTAACCCGGGTAGCTCGGCCGGGTTTGATCCGGCGGTTCTGCCGACGGTCTCGTCTTCGAGGCCGGTGCCTCCCCCGTGTACAGGCCGATTTTCGTGCATTTCCAACGGTGGGAAGTGGTCCAAAAGGGAATGGGGGTGGACGTGTCTGCTCATACCGACTTTGAGACTTGTAAGCCGGGTAGCTCAGCCGGGTTTGACCCGGCGGTTCTGCCGACGGTCTCGCCTTCGAGGGGGGAGCCTCCCCCGTGTACAGGCCGATTTCCGTGCATTTCCAACGGTGGGAAGAGGTTCAAAAGGGGATGGGAGTGAATGTGACTGCTCAACCCGACTCTGAGGCTTCTAACCCGGGTAGCTCGGCCGGGTTTGATCCGGCGGTTCTGCCGACGGTCTCGTCTTCGAGGCCGGTGCCTCCCCCGTGTACAGGCCGATTTTCGTGCATTTCCAACGGTGGGAAGAGGTTCAAAAGGGGATGGGGGTGAATGCGACTGCTCAACCCGACTCTGAGGCTTCTAACCCGGGTAGCCCGGCCGGGTTTGACCCGGCGGTTCTGCCGTCGGTCTCGCCTTCGAGGGCGGAGCCTCCCCCGTGTACAGGCCGATTTTCATGCATTTGCAACGGTGGGAAGTTGCCCAAAAGTCGATGGGAGTGAATGTGACTGCTCAACCCGACTTTGAGACTTTTAAGCCGGGTAGCTCAGCCGGGTTTGACCCGGCGGTTCTGCCGACGGTCTCGCCTTCGAGGGGGGAGCCTCCCCCGTGTACAGGCCGATTTTCGTGCATTTCCAACGGTGGGAAGAGGTTCAAAAGGGGATGGGAGTGAATGTGACTGCTCAACCCGACTCTGAGGCTTCTAACCCGGGTAGCTCGGCCGGGTTTGATCCGGCGGTTCTGCCGACGGTCTCGTCTTCGAGGCCGGTGCCTCCCCCGTGTACAGGCCGATTTTCGTGCATTTCCAACGGTGGGAAGTGGTCCAAAAGGGAATGGGGGTGGACGTGTCTGCTCATACCGACTTTGAGACTTGTAAGCCGGGTAGCTCAGCCGGGTTTGTTCCGGCGGTTCTGCCGACGGTCTCGTCATCGAGGGGGGAGCCTCCCCCGTGTCCAGGCCGATTTTCATGCATTTCCAACCGTGGGAAGTGGTCCAAAAGGGAATGGGGGTGAATGTGACTGCTCATACCGACTTTGAGACTTTTAAGCCGGGTAGCTCAGCCGGGTTTGACCCGGCGGTTCTGCCGACGGTCTCGCCTTCGAGGGGGGAGCGTCCCCCGTGTTCAGGCCGAATTTTGTGCATTTCGAACCGTGGGAAGTTGCCCAAAAGTCGATGGGAGTGAATGTGACTGCTCAACCCGACTTTGAGACTTGTAAGCCGGGTAGCTCAGCCGGGTTTGACCCGGCGGTTCTGCCGACGGTCTCGTCTTCGAGGCGGGTGCCTCCCCCGTGTACAGGCCGATTTTCATGCATTTCGTACCGTGGGAAGCGGTCCAAAAGGGGATGGGAGTGAACGTGACTGCTCATACCGACTTTGGCGCTTCCGAGCCGGGTAGCTCAGCCGGGTTTGACCCGGCGGGTCTGCCGACGGTCTCGCCTTCGAGGGGGGAGCGTCCCCCGTGTTCAGGCCGAATCTTGTGCATTTCGAACCGTGGGAAGTTGCCCAAAAGTCGATGGGAGTGAATGTGACTGCTCAACCCGACTTTGAGACTTGTAAGCCGGGTAGCTCAGCCGGGTTTGACCCGGCGGTTCTGCCGACGGTCTCGTCTTCGAGGCGGATGCCACCCCCGTGTACAGGCCGATTTTCGTGCATTTCCAACCGTGGGAAGTGGTCTAAAAGTCGATGGGAGTGAACGTGACTGCTCAACCCGACTCTGAGGCTTCTAACCCGGGTAGCTCGGCCGGGTTTGACCCGGCGGTTCTGCCGACGGTCTCGTCTTCGAGGCGGGTGCCTCCCCCGTGTACAGGCCGATTTTCGTGCATTTCGAACCGTGGGAAGTGGTCTAAAAGTCGATGGGAGTGAACGTGACTGCTCAACCCGACTTTGAGACTTGTAAGCCGGGTAGCTCAGCCAGGTTTGACCCGGCGGTTCTGCCGACGGTCTCGCCTTCGAGGGCGGACCCTCCCCCGTGTACAGGCCGGTTTTCGTGCATTTCGAACCGTGGGAAGTGATCCAAAAGGGAATGGGGGTGAACGTGACTGCCCAACCCGGCTTTGAGACTTGTAAGCCGGGTAGCTCAGCCGGGTTGGACCCGGCGGTTCTGCCGACGGTCTCGACTTCGAGGCGGGTGCCTCCCCCGTGTACAGGCCGATTTTCATGCATTTGCAACGGTGGGAAGTTGCCCAAAAGTCGATGGGAGTGAATGTGACTGCTCAACCCGACTTCGAGACTTGTAAGCCGGGTAGCTCAGCCGGGTTTGACCCGGCGGTTCTGCCGACGGTCTCGCCTTCGAGGGGGGAGCCTCCCCCGTGTACAGGCCGATTTTCGTGCATTTCCAACGGTGGGAAGAGGTTCAAAAGGGGATGGGAGTGAATGTGACTGCTCAACCCGACTTTGGCGCTTCCGAGCCGGGTAGCTCAGCCGGGTTTGACCCGGCGGGTCTGCCGACGGTCTCGTCTTCGAGGCGGGTGCCTCCCCCGTATACAGGCCGATTTTCATGCATTTCGAACCGTGGGAAGTGGTCCAAAAGGGAATGGGGGTGGACGTGTCTGCTCATACCGACTTTGAGACTTGTAAGCCGGGTAGCTCAGCCGGGTTTGTTCCGGCGGTTCTGCCGACGGTCTCGTCTTCGAGGCGGGTGCCTCCCCCGTGTACAGGCCGATTTTCGTGCATTTCGAACCGTGGGAAGTGGTCCAAAAGGGGATGGGAGTGAATGTGACTGCTCAACCCGACTTTGGCGCTTCCGAGCCGGGTAGCTCAGCCGGGTTTGACCCGGCGGGTCTGCCGACGGTCTCGTCTTCGAGGCGGGTGCCTCCCCCGTATACAGGCCGATTTTCATGCATTTCGAACCGTGGGAAGTGGTCCAAAAGGGAATGGGGGTGGACGTGTCTGCTCATACCGACTTTGAGACTTGTAAGCCGGGTAGCTCAGCCGGGTTTGATCCTGCGGTTCTGCCGACGGTCTCGCCTTCGAGGGGGGAGCCTCCCCCGTGTTCAGTCCGATTTCCATGCATTTCCAACCGTGGGAAGTTGCCCAAAAGGGGATGGGAGTGAATGTGACTGCTCAACCCGACTTTGGCGCTTCCGAGCCGGTTAGCACAGCCGGGTTTGACCCGGCGGTTCTGCCGACAGTCTCCTCTTCGAGGCGGGTGCCTCCCCCGTGTACAGGCCGATTTCCGTGCATTTCGAACCGTGGGAAGTGGTCCAAACGTCGATGGGAGTGAATGTGACTGCTCAACCCGACTTTGGCGCTTCCGAGCCGGGTAGCTCAGCCGGGTTTGACCCGGCGGTTCTGCCGACGGTCTCGTCTTCGAGGCGGGTGCCTCCCCCGTGTACAGGCCGATTTTCATGCATTTGGAACCGTGGGAAGTGGTCCAAAAGGGAATGGGGGTGGACGTGACTGCTCATACCGACTTTGAGACTTGTAAGCCGGGTAGCTCGGCCGGGTTTGACCCGGCGGTTCTGCCGACGGTCTCGCCTTCGAGGGGGGAGCCTCCCCCGTGTTCAGTCCGATTTTCGTGCATTTCCCACGGTGGGAAATGGTATCTTTCATTACGGGGACAAGGGTCTGAAGCGGTGAAGTCAGTAACCGGCATAGTTAAGGAAAGGGTTCGAATTTTCTCAACAGTACGAAAAAAGTGAGCAGGGAAGCTAGAGAAGGTGTCAGTGAGTCCCAAACGAGTGAACCGCAAAACTTAGGGAAATGCCCGAAAGCGTTTTAAAGGGTGAAATCGGGAACGAGGAAATGATGGGAAAGTGCCTGAAAGTGCTAAATGAGTAAACAGAAAAACGAAGAAAAATGTTTGAAAAGAAGAAGTGAGTAACCAGGAAAACTTAGAAAAATGTTCAAAACGAAGAAATCAGTAACCAGGAAAACTTAGAAAAATGATCAAAAAGAAGAAATGAGTAACCAGGAAAACTTAGAAAAATGTTTAAAAAGAAGAAATCAGTAACCAGGAAAACTTAGGAAAATGTTTAAAAAGAAGAAATCAGTAACCAGAAAAACTGCGAAAAATGTTTAAAAAGAAGAAATGAGTAACCAGAAAAACTTAGAAAAATGTTTAAAAAGAAGAAATCAGTAACCAGGAAAACTTAGAAAAATGTTTAAAAAGAAGAAATCAGTAACCAGGAAAACTTAGAAAAATGTTTAAAAAGAAGAAATCAGTAACCAGGAAAACTTAGAAAAATGTTATAAAAGAAGAAGTGAGTAACCAGAAAAACTTAGAAAAATGTTTAAAAAGAAGAAATCAGTAACCAGAAAAACTGCGAAAAATGTTTAAAAAGAAGAAATCAGTAACCAGACAAACTGCGAAAAATGTTTAAAAAGAAGAAATCAGTAACCAGGAAAACTTAGAAAAATGTTTAAAAAGAAGAAGTGAGTAACCAGAAAAACTTAGAAAAATGTTTAAAAAGAAGAAATCAGTAACCAGAAAAACTTAGAAAAATGTTTAAAAAGAAGAAATCAGTAACCAGAAAAACTGCGAAAAATGTTTAAAAAGAAGAAATCAGTAACCAGGAAAACTTAGAAAAATGTTTAAAAAGAAGAAATCAGTAACCAGAAAAACTGCGAAAAATGTTTAAAAAGAAGAAATCAGTAACCAGGAAAACTTAGAAAAATGTTTAAAAAGAAGAAATCAGTAACCAGAAAAACTTAGAAAAATGTTTAAAAAGAAGAAATGAGTAACCAGAAAAACTTAGAAAAATGTTTAAAAAGAAGAAATCAGTAACCAGAAAAACGGCGAAAAATGTTTAAAAAGAAGAAATCAGTAACCAGAAAAACTTAGAAAAATGTTTAAAAAGAAGAAGTGAGTAACCAGAAAAACTTAGAAAAATGTTTAAAAAGAAGAAATGAGTAACCAGAAAAACTTAGAAAAATGTTTAAAAAGAAGAAATCAGTAACCAGAAAAACTTAGAAAAATGTTTAAAAAGAAGAAATGAGTAACCAGAAAAACTTAGAAAAATGCTTAAAAAGAAGAAATCAGTAACCAGAAAAACGGCGAAAAATGTTTAAAAAGAAGAAATCAGTAACCAGAAAAACGGCGAAAAATGTTTAAAAAGAAGAAATCAGTAACCAGACAAACTGCGAAAAAATGTTTAAAAAGAAGAAATCAGTAACCAGAAAAACTGCGAAAAATGTTTAAAAAGAAGAAATCAGTAACCAGGAAAACTTAGAAAAATGTTTAAAAAGAAGAAATGAGTAACCAGGAAAACTTAGAAAAATGTTTAAAAAGAAGAAATGAGTAACCAGGAAAACTTAGAAAAATGTTTAAAAAGAAGAAATCAGTAACCAGAAAAACTTAGAAAAATGTTTAAAAAGAAGAAATCAGTAACCAGAAAAACTTAGAAAAATGTTTAAAAAGAAGAAATGAGTAACCAGAAAAACTTAGAAAAATGTTTAAAAAGAAGAAATGAGTAACCAGAAAAACTTAGAAAAATGTTTAAAAAGAAGAAATCAGTAACCAGAAAAACGGCGAAAAATGTTTAAAAAGAAGAAGTGAGTAACCAGAAAAACTTAGAAAAATGTTTAAAAAGAAGAAATGAGTAACCAGAAAAACGTTTAAAAAGAAGAAATCAGTAACCAGAAAAACTTAGAAAAATGTTTAAAAAGAAGAAATGAGTAACCAGAAAAACTTAGAAAAATGTTTAAAAAGAAGAAATCAGTAACCAGAAAAACGGCGAAAAATGTTTAAAAAGAAGAAATCAGTAACCAGAAAAACGGCGAAAAATGTTTAAAAAGAAGAAATCAGTAACCAGACAAACTGCGAAAAATGTTTAAAAAGAAGAAATCAGTAACCAGAAAAACTTAGAAAAATGTTTAAAAAGAAGAAATCAGTAACCAGGAAAACTTGGAAAAAAACACTTAGAAAAATTTTCAGCAAAGTGTGAAAAATATTCTAAGTGTCAGCGGAGGAAAATGCTGCAGCATCGGGAAAGATTCGCAAACTTACACCGAACATGTGCTCCGAAGTGCCGGAGGAATTGGGTGAATTGAGCCCGGCAAATGGCCAGCTGTCGTTTTGTGCCTGCAGCCCGAAAACTTTAACTTTGTCTGTCGCGGAAGTCCGGACCGAGAAAAATCCAAACGGTTTTGACCGGACCGAGTTCCAGACCGATGCAGTCAAATTTGGAATTCAGACCCATTCAGTGCCACTTGTAGTTTTTCCGCAGTGAGGTTGGCGGGGTACCCGGAGATATATGGGAACACGATTTTTAGAACAAAATGGCGGCGCGGGACCGTTCTGAAAGGCATCCGAAAAACGGTTCCACGGGCATAGCACTTTAATGACAGGTATGAGTGCATGCCGGAGAGCTCTTGGAAGTCGAATTTTTGACACTTTGTCAATTTTTTGACAGATTTGACAAACTCTTTCTGTCTGTTCTAAGAGTCAGTCAGAGACTTGTGCGGCGGTCTTTTGACACTATTGGAGGGCGGGCAAACCCCACGTTGACTCCGGCCGTCCCTCCACAGGCGCTCGTGTCCAAAATGAAGGCGAGAGACGCGAGTGGCCTGGTTCCCTTGGGTGTTGCCAAGAAGGCTGCGGGCTGACCGTTGCCTGAGCACTCCCTAAAGCCTCTTGTGATGAGAGCAGACCTCGCCTGCCGCACGACCGGCTCTGGGAGTCGTTGGGCCGCTATTTGTGAATAGTCTGGTCCTCCTCTGCCACCCGGACAAGCGCGATGGCTCTGCCGCCCTGCGGTGCTCGTCACCCAGGTTTGGGGAACACGATACTCGTAACAAAAATAAAAGGCGGCTCGGGACCTGCAGGCGAAAGGGGTCCCGTGGTGCTAAGCACGTCGACTTCGGGTCTCGGTGCAAGCCGGAGAGCTCACGGAAGTCTAAAGTTTTCGGCACGTGGTCGAATCTTTTCAAAGGCTTACCCGGCTCTTTCCGTCCATTCTGAGAGTAAGTCAGAGGCCGGTGCGGAGGTCTCTTGACAATCGGAGGGGGTGGTGGCCCTCCGCAGGCGCTCGTGTCGAAAATGAAGGCGAGAGACGCGAGTGGCCTGGTTCCCCTGGGTGTTGCCAGGAAGGCTGCGGGCTGACCCTTGCCTGAGCACTCCCTAAAGCCTCTTGTGATGAGAGCAGACCTCGCGCGCCGCACGACCGGCTCTGGGAGTCGTTGGGCCGCTATCTGTGAATAGTCTGGTCCTCCTCTGCCACCCGGCCAAGTGCGATGGCTCTGCCGCCCTGCGGTGCTCGTCACGCAGGTATGGGGCACACGATGCTCGTAACAGCAAATAAAGGCGGCTCGGGACCTGCAGGCGAAAGGGGTCCCGTGGTGCTTAGCACGTCGACTTCGGGTCTCGGTGCAAGCCGGAGAGCTCACGGAAGTCTAAAGTTTTCGGCACGTGGTCGAATCTTTTGAAAGGCTTACCCGGCTCTTTCCGTCCATTCTGAGAGTCAGTCAGAGGCCGGTGCGGCGGTCTATTGACGACCGGAGGCTCCCATGGGTGTTGCGATGAGGGTGGAGGGCACAGAACCTTGCCTTAGCACTCCCTAATAAAGCCTCTTGTGAAGAGAGCAGACCTCGCGCGCCGCACGACCGGCTCTGGGAGTCGTTGGGCCGCTATCTGTGAATAGTCGGGTCCTCCTCTGCCACCCGGCCAAGTGCGATGGCTCTGCCGCCCTGCGGTGCTCGTCACGCAGGTATGGGGCACACGATGCTCGTAACAGCAAATAAAGGCGGCTCGGGACCTGCAGGCGAAAGGGGTCCCGTGGTGCTTCGCACGTCGACTTCGGGTCTCGGTGCAAGCCGGAGAGCTCACGGAAGTCTAAAGTTTTCGGCACGTGGTCGAATCTTTTGAAAGGCTTACCCGGCTCTTTCCGTCCATTCTGAGAGTCAGTCAGAGGCCGGTGCGGCGGTCTATTGACGACCGGAGGCTCCCATGGGTGTTGCGATGAGGGTGGAGGGCACAGAACCTTGCCTTAGCACTCCCTAATAAAGCCTCTTGTGAAGAGAGCAGACCTCGCGCGCCGCACGACCGGCTCTGGGAGTCGTTGGGCCGCTATCTGTGAATAGTCTGGTCCTCCTCTGCCACCCGGCCAAGTGCGATGGCTCTGCCGCCCTGCGGTGCTCGTCACGCAGGTATGGGGCACACGATGCTCGTAACAGCAAATAAAGGCGGCTCGGGACCTGCAGGCGAAAGGGGTCCCGTGGTGCTTCGCACGTCGACTTCGGGTCTCGGTGCAAGCCGGAGAGCTCACGGAAGTCTAAAGTTTTCGGCACGTGGTCGAATCTTTTGAAAGGCTTACCCGGCTCTTTCCGTCCATTCTGAGAGTCAGTCAGAGGCCGGTGCGGCGGTCTATTGACGACCGGAGGCTCCCATGGGTGTTGCGATGAGGGTGGAGGGCACAGAACCTTGCCTTAGCACTCCCTAATAAAGCCTCTTGTGAAGAGAGCAGACCTCGCGCGCCGCACGACCGGCTCTGGGAGTCGTTGGGCCGCTATCTGTGAATAGTCGGGTCCTCCTCTGCCACCCGGCCAAGTGCGATGGCTCTGCCGCCCTGCGGTGCTCGTCACGCAGGTATGGGGCACACGATGCTCGTAACAGCAAATAAAGGCGGCTCGGGACCTGCAGGCGAAAGGGGTCCCGTGGTGCTTCGCACGTCGACTTCGGGTCTCGGTGCAAGCCGGAGAGCTCACGGAAGTCTAAAGTTTTCGGCACGTGGTCGAATCTTTTGAAAGGCTTACCCGGCTCTTTCCGTCCATTCTGAGAGTCAGTCAGAGGCCGGTGCGGCGGTCTATTGACGACCGGAGGCTCCCATGGGTGTTGCGATGAGGGTGGAGGGCACAGAACCTTGCCTTAGCACTCCCTAATAAAGCCTCTTGTGAAGAGAGCAGACCTCGCGCGCCGCACGACCGGCTCTGGGAGTCGTTGGGCCGCTATCTGTGAATAGTCGGGTCCTCCTCTGCCACCCGGCCAAGTGCGATGGCTCTGCCGCCCTGCGGTGCTCGTCACGCAGGTATGGGGCACACGATGCTCGTAACAGCAAATAAAGGCGGCTCGGGACCTGCAGGCGAAAGGGGTCCCGTGGTGCTTCGCACGTCGA
>NW_027310446.1:12500-75000 GCF_047496795.1 Chiloscyllium punctatum
TTTCGTGGTGGACGCGTCCGGGGTGAACGGGGAAGAACCACTCGGCCTGGAGCACCAGCCCCTCATCAGGAAAGCTGGCCCGCCAAGGGACCTCCCACACCGGACGGTCCGCGCCAGATCGATCGAGGTGTGGACCGCAGCGAGGTCGCCCCTCGCACCACGCTCGCAGGTCCGGGTTGGAATCCTGGGTGACGAGCACCGCAGGGCGGCAGAGCCATCGCACTTAGCCGGGTGGCAGAGGAGGACCCGACTATTCACAGATAGCGGCCCAACGACTCCCAGAGCCGGTCGTGCGGCGCGCGAGGTCTGCTCTCTTCACAAGAGGCTTTATTAGGGAGTGCTAAGGCAAGGTTCTGTGCCCTCCACCCTCATCGCAACACCCATGGGAGCCTCCGGTCGTCAATAGACCGCCGCACCGGCCTCTGACTGACTCTCAGATTAGACGGAAAGAGCTCTGTAAGCCTGTCAAAAGCTTCGACCACGTGCCGAAAACTTTAGACTTCCGTGAGCTCTCCGTGTTCACAAAAACCTGCGTGACGGGCACCGCAGGGCGGCAGAGCCATCGCGATTGGCCGGGTGGCAGAGGAGGACCAGACTATTCACAGATAGCGGCCCAACGACTCCCAGAGCCGGTCGTGCGGCGCGCGAGGTCTGCTCTCTTCACAAGAGGCTTTATTAGGGAGTGCTAAGGCAAGGTTCTGTGCCCTCCACCCTCATCGCAACACCCAGGGGAGCCTCCGGTCGTCAATAGACCTCCGCACCGGCCTCTGACTGACTCTCAGATTAGACGGAAAGAGCTCTGTAAGCCTGTCAAAAGCTTCGACCACGTGCCGAAAACTTTAGACTTCCGTGAGCTCTCCGTGTTCACAAAAACCTGCGTGACGGGCACCGCAGGGCGGCAGAGCCATCGCACTTAGCCGGGTGGCAGAGGAGGACCAGTCTATTCACAGATAGCGGCCCAACGACTCCCAGAGCCGGTGGTGCGGCGCGCGAGGTCTGCTCTCATCACAAGAGGCTTTAGGGAGTGCGAAGGCAACGGTCAGCCCGCAGCCTTTCTGGCAACACCCTGGGGAACTAGGCCACTCGTGTCTCGCCTTCATTTTAGACACGAGCGCCTGCGGAGGGACGCCACCCCCTCCGATTGTCAAGAGACCTCCGCACCGGCCTCTGACTTATTCTCAGAATGGACGGAAAGAGCAGGGTAAGCCTTTCAAAAGATTCGACCACGTGCCGAAAACTTTAGACTTCCGTGAGCTCTCCGGCTTGCAACGAGACCCGAAGTCGACGTGCTAAGCACCACGGGACCCCTTTCGCCTGCAGGTCCCGAGCCGCCTTTTTTTTTCAATTTGTTATTACAAGTATCGCGTTCCCCAAACCTGCGTGACGAGCACCGCAGGGCGGCAGAGCCATCGCGCTTGGCCGGGTGGCAGAGGAGGACCAGACTATTCACAGATAGCGGCCCAACGACTCCCAGAGCCGGTGGTGCGGCACGCGAGGTCTGCTCTCATCACAAGTGGCTTTAGGGAGTGCTAAGGCAAGGTTCTGCAGCCTCCACCCTCATCGCAACACCCAGGGTTAGCCAACCCCTCATGTCGTCGAGAGACCTCCGCACAGGCCTCTGACTTAACTCTCAGAATGGACGGAAAGAGCCGGGTAAGCCTTTCAAAAGATTCGACCACGTGCCGAAAACTTTAGACTTCCCTGAGCTCTCCGGCTTGCACCGGGACCCCTTTCGCCTGCAGGTCCCGAGCCGCCTTTATTTTTAATTTTCTGTTACGAGTATCGTGTGCCCCAAACCTGCGTGATAAGCACCGCAGGGCGGCAGAGCCATCGCGCTTGGCCGGGTGGCAGAGGAGGACCAGACTATTCACAGATAGCGGCCCAACGACTCCCAGAGCCGGTGGTGCGGCACGCGAGGTCTGCTCTCATCACAAGTGGCTTTAGGGAGTGCTAAGGCAAGGTTCTGCGGCCTCCACCCTCATCGCAACACCCAGGGTTAGCCAACTCCTCATGTCGTCGAGAGACCTCCGCACAGGCCTCTGACTTAACTCTCAGAATGGACGGAAAGAGCCGTGTAAGCCTTTCAAAAGATTCGACCACGTGCCGAAAACTTTAGACTTCCGTGAGCTCTCCGGCTTGCACCGGGACCCCTTTCGCCTGCAGGTCCCGAGCCGCCTTTATTTTTAATTTGCTGTTACGAGTATCGTGTGCCCCAAACCTGCGTGATAAGCACCGCAGGGCGGCAGAGCCATCGCGATTGGCCGGGTGGCAGAGGAGGACCAGACTATTCACAGATAGCGGCCCAACGACTCCCAGAGCCGGTCGTGCGGCGCGCGAGGTCTGCTCTCTTCACAAGAGGCTTTATTAGGGAGTGCTAAGGCAAGGTTCTGTGCCCTCCACCCTCATCGCAACACCCATGGGAGCCTCCGGTCGTCAATAGACCGCCGCACCGGCCTCTGACTGACTCTCAGAATGGACGGAAAGAGCCGGGTAAGCCTTTCAAAAGATTCGACCACGTGCCGAAAACTTTAGACTTCCGTGAGCTCTCCGGCTTGCACCGAGACCCGAAGTCGACGTGCTAAGCACCACGGGACCCCTTTCGCCTGCAGGTCCCGAGCCGCCTTTATTTGCTGTTACGAGCATCGTGTGCCCCATACCTGCGTGACGAGCACCGCAGGGCGGCAGAGCCATCGCACTTGGCCGGGTGGCAGAGGAGGACCCGACTATTCACAGATAGCGGCCCAACGACTCCCAGAGCCGGTCGTGCGGCGCGCGAGGTCTGCTCTCTTCACAAGAGGCTTTATTAGGGAGTGCTAAGGCAAGGTTCTGTGCCCTCCACCCTCATCGCAACACCCATGGGAGCCTCCGGTCGTCAATAGACCGCCGCACCGGCCTCTGACTGACTCTCAGAATGGACGGAAAGAGCCGGGTAAGCCTTTCAAAAGATTCGACCACGTGCCGAAAACTTTAGACTTCCGTGAGCTCTCCGGCTTGCACCGAGACCCGAAGTCGACGTGCGAAGCACCACGGGACCCCTTTCGCCTGCAGGTCCCGAGCCGCCTTTATTTGCTGTTACGAGCATCGTGTGCCCCATACCTGCGTGACGAGCACCGCAGGGCGGCAGAGCCATCGCACTTGGCCGGGTGGCAGAGGAGGACCCGACTATTCACAGATAGCGGCCCAACGACTCCCAGAGCCGGTCGTGCGGCGCGCGAGGTCTGCTCTCTTCACAAGAGGCTTTATTAGGGAGTGCTAAGGCAAGGTTCTGTGCCCTCCACCCTCATCGCAACACCCATGGGAGCCTCCGGTCGTCAATAGACCGCCGCACCGGCCTCTGACTGACTCTCAGAATGGACGGAAAGAGCCGGGTAAGCCTTTCAAAAGATTCGACCACGTGCCGAAAACTTTAGACTTCCGTGAGCTCTCCGGCTTGCACCGAGACCCGAAGTCGACGTGCGAAGCACCACGGGACCCCTTTCGCCTGCAGGTCCCGAGCCGCCTTTATTTGCTGTTACGAGCATCGTGTGCCCCATACCTGCGTGACGAGCACCGCAGGGCGGCAGAGCCATCGCACTTGGCCGGGTGGCAGAGGAGGACCAGACTATTCACAGATAGCGGCCCAACGACTCCCAGAGCCGGTCGTGCGGCGCGCGAGGTCTGCTCTCTTCACAAGAGGCTTTATTAGGGAGTGCTAAGGCAAGGTTCTGTGCCCTCCACCCTCATCGCAACACCCATGGGAGCCTCCGGTCGTCAATAGACCGCCGCACCGGCCTCTGACTGACTCTCAGAATGGACGGAAAGAGCCGGGTAAGCCTTTCAAAAGATTCGACCACGTGCCGAAAACTTTAGACTTCCGTGAGCTCTCCGGCTTGCACCGAGACCCGAAGTCGACGTGCTAAGCACCACGGGACCCCTTTCGCCTGCAGGTCCCGAGCCGCCTTTATTTGCTGTTACGAGCATCGTGTGCCCCATACCTGCGTGACGAGCACCGCAGGGCGGCAGAGCCATCGCACTTGGCCGGGTGGCAGAGGAGGACCAGACTATT
The DNA here is from genome assembly GCF_047496795.1 of Chiloscyllium punctatum. Taxonomy (NCBI): domain Eukaryota; kingdom Metazoa; phylum Chordata; class Chondrichthyes; order Orectolobiformes; family Hemiscylliidae; genus Chiloscyllium; species Chiloscyllium punctatum. The sequence goes on from NW_027310446.1 coordinate 16,546, forward strand.
CACAGATAGCGGCCCAACGACTCCCAGAGCCGGTCGTGCGGCGCGCGAGGTCTGCTCTCATCACAAGAGGCTTTAGGGAGTGCTCAGGCAAGGGTCAGCCCGCAGCCTTCCTGGCAACACCCAGGGGAACCAGGCCACTCGCGTCTCTCGCCTTCATTTTCGACACGAGCGCCTGCGGAGGGCCACCACCCCCTCCGATTGTCAAGAGACCTCCGCACCGGCCTCTGACTTACTCTCAGAATGGACGGAAAGAGCCGGGTAAGCCTTTGAAAAGATTCGACCACGTGCCGAAAACTTTAGACTTCCGTGAGCTCTCCGGCTTGCACCGAGACCCGAAGTCGACGTGCTTAGCACCACGGGACCCCTTTCGCCTGCAGGTCCCGAGCCGCCTTTTATTTTTGTTACGAGTATCGTGTTCCCCAAACCTGGGTGACGAGCACCGCAGGGCGGCAGAGCCATCGCGCTTGTCCGGGTGGCAGAGGAGGACCAGACTATTCACAAATAGCGGCCCAACGACTCCCAGAGCCGGTCGTGCGGCAGGCGAGGTCTGCTCTCATCACAAGAGGCTTTAGGGAGTGCTCAGGCAACGGTCAGCCCGCAGCCTTCTTGGCAACACCCAAGGGAACCAGGCCACTCGCGTCTCTCGCCTTCATTTTGGACACGAGCGCCTGTGGAGGGACGGCCGGAGTCAACGTGGGGTTTGCCCGCCCTCCAATAGTGTCAAAAGACCGCCGCACAAGTCTCTGACTGACTCTTAGAACAGACAGAAAGAGTTTGTCAAATCTGTCAAAAAATTGACAAAGTGTCAAAAATTCGACTTCCAAGAGCTCTCCGGCATGCACTCATACCTGTCATTAAAGTGCTATGCCCGTGGAACCGTTTTTCGGATGCCTTTCAGAACGGTCCCGCGCCGCCATTTTGTTCTAAAAATCGTGTTCCCATATATCTCCGGGTACCCCGCCAACCTCACTGCGGAAAAACTACAAGTGGCACTGAATGGGTCTGAATTCCAAATTTGACTGCATCGGTCTGGAACTCGGTCCGGTCAAAACCGTTTGGATTTTTCTCGGTCCGGACTTCCGCGACAGACAAAGTTAAAGTTTTCGGGCTGCAGGCACAAAACGACAGCTGGCCATTTGCCGGGCTCAATTCACCCAATTCCTCCGGCACTTCGGAGCACATGTTCGGTGTAAGTTTGCGAATCTTTCCCGATGCTGCAGCATTTTCCTCCGCTGACACTTAGAATATTTTTCACACTTTGCTGAAAATTTTTCTAAGTGTTTTTTTCCAAGTTTTCCTGGTTACTGATTTCTTCTTTTTAAACATTTTTCTAAGTTTTTCTGGTTACTGATTTCTTCTTTTTAAACATTTTTCGCAGTTTGTCTGGTTACTGATTTCTTCTTTTTAAACATTTTTCTAAGTTTTTCTGGTTACTCACTTCTTCTTTTTAAACATTTTCCTAAGTTTTCCTGGTTACTGATTTCTTCTTTTTAAACATTTTTCTAAGTTTTCCTGGTTACTCATTTCTTCTTTTTGATCATTTTTCTAAGTTTTCCTGGTTACTGATTTCTTCTTTTTAAACATTTTTCGCAGTTTTTCTGGTTACTGATTTCTTCTTTTTAAACATTTTTCTAAGTTTTTCTGGTTACTCACTTCTTCTTTTTAAACATTTTCCTAAGTTTTCCTGGTTACTGATTTCTTCTTTTTAAACATTTTTCTAAGTTTTCCTGGTTACTGATTTCTTCTTTTTAAACATTTTTCGCAGTTTGTCTGGTTACTGATTTCTTCTTTTTAAACATTTTTCGCAGTTTTTCTGGTTACTGATTTCTTCTTTTTAAACATTTTTCTAAGTTTTTCTGGTTACTCACTTCTTCTTTTTAAACATTTTCCTAAGTTTTCCTGGTTACTGATTTCTTCTTTTTAAACATTTTTCTAAGTTTTCCTGGTTACTCATTTCTTCTTTTTGATCATTTTTCTAAGTTTTCCTGGTTACTGATTTCTTCTTTTTAAACATTTTTCGCAGTTTTTCTGGTTACTGATTTCTTCTTTTTAAACATTTTTCTAAGTTTTTCTGGTTACTCACTTCTTCTTTTTAAACATTTTCCTAAGTTTTCCTGGTTACTGATTTCTTCTTTTTAAACATTTTTCTAAGTTTTCCTGGTTACTCATTTCTTCTTTTTGATCATTTTTCTAAGTTTTCCTGGTTACTGATTTCTTCGTTTTGAACATTTTTCTAAGTTTTCCTGGTTACTCACTTCTTCTTTTCAAACATTTTTCTTCGTTTTTCTGTTTACTCATTTAGCACTTTCAGGCACTTTCCCATCATTTCCTCGTTCCCGATTTCACCCTTTAAAACGCTTTCGGGCATTTCCCTAAGTTTTGCGGTTCACTCGTTTGGGACTCACTGACACCTTCTCTAGCTTCCCTGCTCACTTTTTTCGTACTGTTGAGAAAATTCGAACCCTTTCCTTAACTATGCCGGTTACTGACTTCACCGCTTCAGACCCTTGTCCCCGTAATGAAAGATACCATTTCCCACCGTGGGAAATGCACGAAAATCGGACTGAACACGGGGGAGGCTCCCCCCTCGAAGGCGAGACCGTCGGCAGAACCGCCGGGTCAAACCCGGCTGAGCTACCCGGCTTACAAGTCTCAAAGTCGGTATGAGCAGTCACGTCCACCCCCATTCCCTTTTGGACCACTTCCCACGGTTCCAAATGCATGAAAATCGGCCTGTACACGGGGGAGGCACCCGCCTCGAAGACGAGACCGTCGGCAGAACCGCCGGGTCAAACCCGGCTGAGCTACCCGGCTCGGAAGCGCCAAAGTCGGGTTGAGCAGTCACATTCACTCCCATCCCCTTTTGGGCAACTTCCCACGGTTGGAAATGCATGGAAATCGGACTGAACACGGGGGAGGCTCCCCCCTCGAAGGCGAGACCGTCGGCAGAACCGCCGGATCAAACCCGGCTGAGCTACCCGGCTTACAAGTCTCAAAGTCGGTATGAGCAGACACGTCCACCCCCATTCCCTTTTGGACCACTTCCCACGGTTCGAAATGCATGAAAATCGGCCTGTATACGGGGGTGGCACCCGCCTCGAAGACGAGACCGTCGGCAGAACCGCCGGGTCAAACCCGGCCGGGCTACCCGGGTTAGAAGCCCTAGAGTCGGGTTGAGCAGTCACAATCACTCCCATCCCCTTTTGAACCTGTTCCCACCGTTGGAAATGCACGAAAATCGGCCTGTACACGGGGGAGGCTCCCCCCTCGAAGGCGAGACCGTCGGCAGAACCGCCGGGTCAAACCCGGCTGAGCTACCCGGCTTACAAGTCTCGAAGTCGGGTTGAGCAGTCACATTCACTCCCATCGACTTTTGGGCAACTTCCCACCGTTGCAAATGCATGAAAATCGGCCTGTACACGGGGGAGGCACCCGCCTCGAAGTCGAGACCGTCGGCAGAACCGCCGGGTCCAACCCGGCTGAGCTACCCGGCTTACAAGTCTCAAAGCCGGGTTGGGCAGTCACGTTCACCCCCATTCCCTTTTGGATCACTTCCCACGGTTCGAAATGCACGAAAACCGGCCTGTACACGGGGGAGGGTCCGCCCTCGAAGGCGAGACCGTCGGCAGAACCGCCGGGTCAAACCTGGCTGAGCTACCCGGCTTACAAGTCTCAAAGTCGGGTTGAGCAGTCACGTTCACTCCCATCGACTTTTAGACCACTTCCCACGGTTCGAAATGCACGAACATCGGCCTGTACACGGGGGAGGCACCCGCCTCGAAGACGAGACCGTCGGCAGAACCGCCGGGTCAAACCCGGCCGAGCTACCCGGGTTAGAAGCCTCAGAGTCGGGTTGAGCAGTCACATTCACTCCCATCGACTTTTGGGCAACTTCCCACCGTTGCAAATGCACGAAAATCGGCCTGTACACGGGGGAGGCACCCGCCTCGAAGACGAGACCGTCGGCAGAACCGCCGGAACAAACCCGGCTGAGCTACCCGGCTTACAAGTCTCAAAGTCGGTATGAGCAGACACGTCCACCCCCATTCCCTTTTGGACCACTTCACACGGTTCGAAATGCATGAAAATCGGCCTGTATACGGGGGAGGCACCCGCCTCGAAGACGAGACCGTCGGCAGACCCGCCGGGTCAAACCCGGCTGAGCTACCCGGGTTAGAAGCCTCAGAGTCGGGTTGAGCAGTCGCATTCACCCCCATCCCCTTTTGAACCTGTTCCCACCGTTGGAAATGCACGAAAATCGGCCTGTACACGGGGGAGGCGCCCCTCTCGAAGGCGAGACCGACGGCAGAACCGCCGGGTCAAACCCGGCCGAGCTACCCGGGTTAGAAGCCTCAGAGTCGGGTTGAGCAGTCACATTCACTCCCATCCCCTTTTGAACCTGTTCCCACCGTTGGAAATGCACGAAAATCGGCCTGTACACGGGGGAGGCCCCCCCCCTCTCGAAGACGAGACCGTCGGCAGACCCGCCGGAACAAACCCGGCTGAGCTACCCGGCTTACAAGTCTCAAAGTCGGTATGAGCAGACACGTCCACCCCCATTCCCTTTTGGACCACTTCCCACGGTACGAAATGCATGAAAATCGGCCTGTACACGGGGGAGGCACCCGCCTCGAAGACGAGACCGTCGGCAGAACCGCCGGGTCAAACCCGGCCGGGCTACCCGGGTTAGAAGCCCTAGAGTCGGGTTGAGCAGTCACAATCACTCCCATCCCCTTTTGAACCTGTTCCCACCGTTGGAAATGCATGAAAATCGGCCTGTACACGGGGGAGGGAGCCGCCTCGAAGACGAGACCGTCGGCAGAACCGCCGGATCAAACCCGGCTGAGCTACCAGGCTCGGAAGCGCCAAAGTCGGTATGAGCAGTCACATTCACTCCCATCCCCTTTTGGGCCGCTTCCCACGGTTCGAAATGCACGAAAATCGGACTGAACACGGGGGAGGCTCCCCCCTCCAAAACGAGACCATCGGCAGAATCGACGGGTCAAACCCGGCCGAGCTACCCGGGTTAGAAGCCTCAGAGTCGGGTTGAGCAGTCACGTTCACTCCCATCCCCTTTTGGACCTCTTCCCACCGTTGGAAATGCACGAAAATCGGCCTGTACACGGGGGAGGGTCCGCCCTCGAAGGCGGGACCGTCGGCAGAACCGCCGGGTCAAACCCGGCTGAGCTACCCGGCTTACAAGTCTCAAAGCCGGGTTGAGCAGTCACGTCCACCCCCATTCCCTTTTGGACCACTTCCCACGGTTGGAAATGCACGAAAATCGGCCTGTACACGGGAGAGGCACCCGCCTCGAAGACGAGACCGTCGGCAGAACCGCCGGGTCAAACCCGGCTGAGCTACCCGGCTCGGAAGCGCCAAAGTCGGTATGAGCAGTCACGTTCACTCCCATCCCCTTTTGGACCGCTTCCCACGGTACGAAATGCATGAAAATCGGCCTGTACACGGGGGAGGCACCCGCCTCGAAGACGAGACCGTCGGCAGAACCGCCGGGTCAAACCCGGCTGAGCTACCCGGCTTACAAGTCTCAAAGTCGGGTTGAGCAGTCACATTCACTCCCATCGACTTTTGGGCAACTTCCCACGGTTCGAAATGCACAAAATTCGGCCTGAACACGGGGGACGCTCCCCCCTCGAAGGCGAGGCCGTCGGCAGAACCGCCGGGTCAAACCCGGCTGAGCTACCCGGCTTAAAAGTCTCAAAGTCGGTATGAGCAGTCACATTCACCCCCATTCCCTTTTGGACCACTTCCCACGGTTGGAAATGCATGAAAATCGGCCTGGACACGGGGGAGGCTCCCCCCTCGATGACGAGACCGTCGGCAGAACCGCCGGAACAAACCCGGCTGAGCTACCCGGCTTACAAGTCTCAAAGTCGGTATGAGCAGACACGTCCACCCCCATTCCCTTTTGGACCACTTCCCACCGTTGGAAATGCACGAAAATCGGCCTGTACACGGGGGAGGCACCGGCCTCGAAGACGAGACCGTCGGCAGAACCGCCGGATCAAACCCGGCCGAGCTACCCGGGTTAGAAGCCTCAGAGTCGGGTTGAGCAGTCACATTCACCCCCATCCCCTTTTGAACCTCTTCCCACCGTTGGAAATGCACGAAAATCGGCCTGTACACGGGGGAGGCCCCCCTCTCGAAGACGAGACCGTCGGCAGACCCGACGGATCAAACCCGGCCGAGCTACACGGCTTACAAGTCTCGATGTCGGTATGAGCAGTCACGTCCACCCCCATTCCCTTTTGGACCACTTCCCACGGTACGAAATGCATGAAAATCGGCCTGTACACGGGGGAGGGAGCCGCCTCGAAGACGAGACCGTCGGCAGAACCGCCGGATCAAACCCGGCTGAGCTACCAGGCTCGGAAGCGCCAAAGTCGGTATGAGCAGTCACATTCACTCCCATCCCCTTTTGGGCCGCTTCCCACGGTTCGAAATGCACGAAAATCGGACTGAACACGGGGGAGGCTCCCCCCTCCAAAACGAGACCATCGGCAGAATCGACGGGTCAAACCCGGCCGAGCTACCCGGGTTAGAAGCCTCAGAGTCGGGTTGAGCAGTCACGTTCACTCCCATCCCCTTTTGGACCTCTTCCCACCGTTGGAAATGCACGAAAATCGGCCTGTACACGGGGGAGGGTCCGCCCTCGAAGGCGGGACCGTCGGCAGAACCGCCGGGTCAAACCCGGCTGAGCTACCCGGCTTACAAGTCTCAAAGCCGGGTTGAGCAGTCACGTCCACCCCCATTCCCTTTTGGACCACTTCCCACGGTTGGAAATGCACGAAAATCGGCCTGTACACGGGAGAGGCACCCGCCTCGAAGACGAGACCGTCGGCAGAACCGCCGGGTCAAACCCGGCTGAGCTACCCGGCTCGGAAGCGCCAAAGTCGGTATGAGCAGTCACGTTCACTCCCATCCCCTTTTGGACCGCTTCCCACGGTACGAAATGCATGAAAATCGGCCTGTACACGGGGGAGGCACCCGCCTCGAAGACGAGACCGTCGGCAGAACCGCCGGGTCAAACCCGGCTGAGCTACCCGGCTTACAAGTCTCAAAGTCGGGTTGAGCAGTCACATTCACTCCCATCGACTTTTGGGCAACTTCCCACGGTTCGAAATGCACAAAATTCGGCCTGAACACGGGGGACGCTCCCCCCTCGAAGGCGAGGCCGTCGGCAGAACCGCCGGGTCAAACCCGGCTGAGCTACCCGGCTTAAAAGTCTCAAAGTCGGTATGAGCAGTCACATTCACCCCCATTCCCTTTTGGACCACTTCCCACGGTTGGAAATGCATGAAAATCGGCCTGGACACGGGGGAGGCTCCCCCCTCGATGACGAGACCGTCGGCAGAACCGCCGGAACAAACCCGGCTGAGCTACCCGGCTTACAAGTCTCAAAGTCGGTATGAGCAGACACGTCCACCCCCATTCCCTTTTGGACCACTTCCCACCGTTGGAAATGCACGAAAATCGGCCTGTACACGGGGGAGGCACCGGCCTCGAAGACGAGACCGTCGGCAGAACCGCCGGATCAAACCCGGCCGAGCTACCCGGGTTAGAAGCCTCAGAGTCGGGTTGAGCAGTCACATTCACCCCCATCCCCTTTTGAACCTCTTCCCACCGTTGGAAATGCACGAAAATCGGCCTGTACACGGGGGAGGCCCCCCTCTCGAAGACGAGACCGTCGGCAGACCCGACGGATCAAACCCGGCCGAGCTACACGGCTTACAAGTCTCGATGTCGGTATGAGCAGTCACGTCCACCCCCATTCCCTTTTGGACCACTTCCCACGGTACGAAATGCATGAAAATCGGCCTGTACACGGGGGAGGGAGCCGCCTCGAAGACGAGACCGTCGGCAGAACCGCCGGATCAAACCCGGCTGAGCTACCAGGCTCGGAAGCGCCAAAGTCGGTATGAGCAGTCACATTCACTCCCATCCCCTTTTGGGCCGCTTCCCACGGTTCGAAATGCACGAAAATCGGACTGAACACGGGGGAGGCTCCCCCCTCCAAAACGAGACCATCGGCAGAATCGACGGGTCAAACCCGGCCGAGCTACCCGGGTTAGAAGCCTCAGAGTCGGGTTGAGCAGTCACGTTCACTCCCATCCCCTTTTGGACCTCTTCCCACCGTTGGAAATGCACGAAAATCGGCCTGTACACGGGGGAGGGTCCGCCCTCGAAGGCGGGACCGTCGGCAGAACCGCCGGGTCAAACCCGGCTGAGCTACCCGGCTTACAAGTCTCAAAGCCGGGTTGAGCAGTCACGTCCACCCCCATTCCCTTTTGGACCACTTCCCACGGTTGGAAATGCACGAAAATCGGCCTGTACACGGGAGAGGCACCCGCCTCGAAGACGAGACCGTCGGCAGAACCGCCGGGTCAAACCCGGCTGAGCTACCCGGCTCGGAAGCGCCAAAGTCGGTATGAGCAGTCACGTTCACTCCCATCCCCTTTTGGACCGCTTCCCACGGTACGAAATGCATGAAAATCGGCCTGTACACGGGGGAGGCACCCGCCTCGAAGACGAGACCGTCGGCAGAACCGCCGGGTCAAACCCGGCTGAGCTACCCGGCTTACAAGTCTCAAAGTCGGGTTGAGCAGTCACATTCACTCCCATCGACTTTTGGGCAACTTCCCACGGTTCGAAATGCACAAAATTCGGCCTGAACACGGGGGACGCTCCCCCCTCGAAGGCGAGGCCGTCGGCAGAACCGCCGGGTCAAACCCGGCTGAGCTACCCGGCTTAAAAGTCTCAAAGTCGGTATGAGCAGTCACATTCACCCCCATTCCCTTTTGGACCACTTCCCACGGTTGGAAATGCATGAAAATCGGCCTGGACACGGGGGAGGCTCCCCCCTCGATGACGAGACCGTCGGCAGAACCGCCGGAACAAACCCGGCTGAGCTACCCGGCTTACAAGTCTCAAAGTCGGTATGAGCAGACACGTCCACCCCCATTCCCTTTTGGACCACTTCCCACCGTCGGAAATGCACGAAAATCGGCCTGTACACGGGGGAGGCACCGGCCTCGAAGACGAGACCGTCGGCAGAACCGCCGGATCAAACCCGGCCGAGCTACCCGGGTTAGAAGCCTCAGAGTCGGGTTGAGCAGTCACATTCACCCCCATCCCCTTTTGAACCTCTTCCCACCGTTGGAAATGCACGAAAATCGGCCTGTACACGGGGGAGGCCCCCCTCTCGAAGACGAGACCGTCGGCAGACCCGACGGATCAAACCCGGCCGAGCTACACGGCTTACAAGTCTCGATGTCGGTATGAGCAGTCACGTCCACCCCCATTCCCTTTTGGACCACTTCCCACGGTACGAAATGCATGAAAATCGGCCTGTACACGGGGGAGGGAGCCGCCTCGAAGACGAGACCGTCGGCAGAACCGCCGGATCAAACCCGGCTGAGCTACCAGGCTCGGAAGCGCCAAAGTCGGTATGAGCAGTCACATTCACTCCCATCCCCTTTTGGGCCGCTTCCCACGGTTCGAAATGCACGAAAATCGGACTGAACACGGGGGAGGCTCCCCCCTCCAAAACGAGACCATCGGCAGAATCGACGGGTCAAACCCGGCCGAGCTACCCGGGTTAGAAGCCTCAGAGTCGGGTTGAGCAGTCACGTTCACTCCCATCCCCTTTTGGACCTCTTCCCACCGTTGGAAATGCACGAAAATCGGCCTGTACACGGGGGAGGGTCCGCCCTCGAAGGCGGGACCGTCGGCAGAACCGCCGGGTCAAACCCGGCTGAGCTACCCGGCTTACAAGTCTCAAAGCCGGGTTGAGCAGTCACGTCCACCCCCATTCCCTTTTGGACCACTTCCCACGGTTGGAAATGCACGAAAATCGGCCTGTACACGGGAGAGGCACCCGCCTCGAAGACGAGACCGTCGGCAGAACCGCCGGGTCAAACCCGGCTGAGCTACCCGGCTCGGAAGCGCCAAAGTCGGTATGAGCAGTCACGTTCACTCCCATCCCCTTTTGGACCGCTTCCCACGGTACGAAATGCATGAAAATCGGCCTGTACACGGGGGAGGCACCCGCCTCGAAGACGAGACCGTCGGCAGAACCGCCGGGTCAAACCCGGCTGAGCTACCCGGCTTACAAGTCTCAAAGTCGGGTTGAGCAGTCACATTCACTCCCATCGACTTTTGGGCAACTTCCCACGGTTCGAAATGCACAAAATTCGGCCTGAACACGGGGGACGCTCCCCCCTCGAAGGCGAGGCCGTCGGCAGAACCGCCGGGTCAAACCCGGCTGAGCTACCCGGCTTAAAAGTCTCAAAGTCGGTATGAGCAGTCACATTCACCCCCATTCCCTTTTGGACCACTTCCCACGGTTGGAAATGCATGAAAATCGGCCTGGACACGGGGGAGGCTCCCCCCTCGATGACGAGACCGTCGGCAGAACCGCCGGAACAAACCCGGCTGAGCTACCCGGCTTACAAGTCTCAAAGTCGGTATGAGCAGACACGTCCACCCCCATTCCCTTTTGGACCACTTCCCACCGTTGGAAATGCACGAAAATCGGCCTGTACACGGGGGAGGCACCGGCCTCGAAGACGAGACCGTCGGCAGAACCGCCGGATCAAACCCGGCCGAGCTACCCGGGTTAGAAGCCTCAGAGTCGGGTTGAGCAGTCACATTCACCCCCATCCCCTTTTGAACCTCTTCCCACCGTTGGAAATGCACGAAAATCGGCCTGTACACGGGGGAGGCCCCCCTCTCGAAGACGAGACCGTCGGCAGACCCGCCGGATCAAACCCGGCCGAGCTACACGGCTTACAAGTCTCGATGTCGGTATGAGCAGTCACGTCCACCCCCATTCCCTTTTGGACCACTTCCCACGGTACGAAATGCATGAAAATCGGCCTGTACACGGGGGAGGGAGCCGCCTCGAAGACGAGACCGTCGGCAGAACCGCCGGATCAAACCCGGCTGAGCTACCAGGCTCGGAAGCGCCAAAGTCGGTATGAGCAGTCACATTCACTCCCATCCCCTTTTGGGCCGCTTCCCACGGTTCGAAATGCACGAAAATCGGACTGAACACGGGGGAGGCTCCCCCCTCCAAAACGAGACCATCGGCAGAATCGACGGGTCAAACCCGGCCGAGCTACCCGGGTTAGAAGCCTCAGAGTCGGGTTGAGCAGTCACGTTCACTCCCATCCCCTTTTGGACCTCTTCCCACCGTTGGAAATGCACGAAAATCGGCCTGTACACGGGGGAGGGTCCGCCCTCGAAGGCGGGACCGTCGGCAGAACCGCCGGGTCAAACCCGGCTGAGCTACCCGGCTTACAAGTCTCAAAGCCGGGTTGAGCAGTCACGTCCACCCCCATTCCCTTTTGGACCACTTCCCACGGTTGGAAATGCACGAAAATCGGCCTGTACACGGGAGAGGCACCCGCCTCGAAGACGAGACCGTCGGCAGAACCGCCGGGTCAAACCCGGCTGAGCTACCCGGCTCGGAAGCGCCAAAGTCGGTATGAGCAGTCACGTTCACTCCCATCCCCTTTTGGACCGCTTCCCACGGTACGAAATGCATGAAAATCGGCCTGTACACGGGGGAGGCACCCGCCTCGAAGACGAGACCGTCGGCAGAACCGCCGGGTCAAACCCGGCTGAGCTACCCGGCTTACAAGTCTCAAAGTCGGGTTGAGCAGTCACATTCACTCCCATCGACTTTTGGGCAACTTCCCACGGTTCGAAATGCACAAAATTCGGCCTGAACACGGGGGACGCTCCCCCCTCGAAGGCGAGGCCGTCGGCAGAACCGCCGGGTCAAACCCGGCTGAGCTACCCGGCTTAAAAGTCTCAAAGTCGGTATGAGCAGTCACATTCACCCCCATTCCCTTTTGGACCACTTCCCACGGTTGGAAATGCATGAAAATCGGCCTGGACACGGGGGAGGCTCCCCCCTCGATGACGAGACCGTCGGCAGAACCGCCGGAACAAACCCGGCTGAGCTACCCGGCTTACAAGTCTCAAAGTCGGTATGAGCAGACACGTCCACCCCCATTCCCTTTTGGACCACTTCCCACCGTTGGAAATGCACGAAAATCGGCCTGTACACGGGGGAGGCACCGGCCTCGAAGACGAGACCGTCGGCAGAACCGCCGGATCAAACCCGGCCGAGCTACCCGGGTTAGAAGCCTCAGAGTCGGGTTGAGCAGTCACATTCACCCCCATCCCCTTTTGAACCTCTTCCCACCGTTGGAAATGCACGAAAATCGGCCTGTACACGGGGGAGGCCCCCCTCTCGAAGACGAGACCGTCGGCAGACCCGCCGGATCAAACCCGGCCGAGCTACACGGCTTACAAGTCTCGATGTCGGTATGAGCAGTCACGTCCACCCCCATTCCCTTTTGGACCACTTCCCACGGTACGAAATGCATGAAAATCGGCCTGTACACGGGGGAGGGAGCCGCCTCGAAGACGAGACCGTCGGCAGAACCGCCGGATCAAACCCGGCTGAGCTACCAGGCTCGGAAGCGCCAAAGTCGGTATGAGCAGTCACATTCACTCCCATCCCCTTTTGGGCCGCTTCCCACGGTTCGAAATGCACGAAAATCGGACTGAACACGGGGGAGGCTCCCCCCTCCAAAACGAGACCATCGGCAGAATCGACGGGTCAAACCCGGCCGAGCTACCCGGGTTAGAAGCCTCAGAGTCGGGTTGAGCAGTCACGTTCACTCCCATCCCCTTTTGGACCTCTTCCCACCGTTGGAAATGCACGAAAATCGGCCTGTACACGGGGGAGGGTCCGCCCTCGAAGGCGGGACCGTCGGCAGAACCGCCGGGTCAAACCCGGCTGAGCTACCCGGCTTACAAGTCTCAAAGCCGGGTTGAGCAGTCACGTCCACCCCCATTCCCTTTTGGACCACTTCCCACGGTTGGAAATGCACGAAAATCGGCCTGTACACGGGAGAGGCACCCGCCTCGAAGACGAGACCGTCGGCAGAACCGCCGGGTCAAACCCGGCTGAGCTACCCGGCTCGGAAGCGCCAAAGTCGGTATGAGCAGTCACGTTCACTCCCATCCCCTTTTGGACCGCTTCCCACGGTACGAAATGCATGAAAATCGGCCTGTACACGGGGGAGGCACCCGCCTCGAAGACGAGACCGTCGGCAGAACCGCCGGGTCAAACCCGGCTGAGCTACCCGGCTTACAAGTCTCAAAGTCGGGTTGAGCAGTCACATTCACTCCCATCGACTTTTGGGCAACTTCCCACGGTTCGAAATGCACAAAATTCGGCCTGAACACGGGGGACGCTCCCCCCTCGAAGGCGAGGCCGTCGGCAGAACCGCCGGGTCAAACCCGGCTGAGCTACCCGGCTTAAAAGTCTCAAAGTCGGTATGAGCAGTCACATTCACCCCCATTCCCTTTTGGACCACTTCCCACGGTTGGAAATGCATGAAAATCGGCCTGGACACGGGGGAGGCTCCCCCCTCGATGACGAGACCGTCGGCAGAACCGCCGGAACAAACCCGGCTGAGCTACCCGGCTTACAAGTCTCAAAGTCGGTATGAGCAGACACGTCCACCCCCATTCCCTTTTGGACCACTTCCCACCGTTGGAAATGCACGAAAATCGGCCTGTACACGGGGGAGGCACCGGCCTCGAAGACGAGACCGTCGGCAGAACCGCCGGATCAAACCCGGCCGAGCTACCCGGGTTAGAAGCCTCAGAGTCGGGTTGAGCAGTCACATTCACCCCCATCCCCTTTTGAACCTCTTCCCACCGTTGGAAATGCACGAAAATCGGCCTGTACACGGGGGAGGCCCCCCTCTCGAAGACGAGACCGTCGGCAGACCCGCCGGATCAAACCCGGCCGAGCTACACGGCTTACAAGTCTCGATGTCGGTATGAGCAGTCACGTCCACCCCCATTCCCTTTTGGACCACTTCCCACGGTACGAAATGCATGAAAATCGGCCTGTACACGGGGGAGGGAGCCGCCTCGAAGACGAGACCGTCGGCAGAACCGCCGGATCAAACCCGGCTGAGCTACCAGGCTCGGAAGCGCCAAAGTCGGTATGAGCAGTCACATTCACTCCCATCCCCTTTTGGGCCGCTTCCCACGGTTCGAAATGCACGAAAATCGGACTGAACACGGGGGAGGCTCCCCCCTCCAAAACGAGACCATCGGCAGAATCGACGGGTCAAACCCGGCCGAGCTACCCGGGTTAGAAGCCTCAGAGTCGGGTTGAGCAGTCACGTTCACTCCCATCCCCTTTTGGACCTCTTCCCACCGTTGGAAATGCACGAAAATCGGCCTGTACACGGGGGAGGGTCCGCCCTCGAAGGCGGGACCGTCGGCAGAACCGCCGGGTCAAACCCGGCTGAGCTACCCGGCTTACAAGTCTCAAAGCCGGGTTGAGCAGTCACGTCCACCCCCATTCCCTTTTGGACCACTTCCCACGGTTGGAAATGCACGAAAATCGGCCTGTACACGGGAGAGGCACCCGCCTCGAAGACGAGACCGTCGGCAGAACCGCCGGGTCAAACCCGGCTGAGCTACCCGGCTCGGAAGCGCCAAAGTCGGTATGAGCAGTCACGTTCACTCCCATCCCCTTTTGGACCGCTTCCCACGGTACGAAATGCATGAAAATCGGCCTGTACACGGGGGAGGCACCCGCCTCGAAGACGAGACCGTCGGCAGAACCGCCGGGTCAAACCCGGCTGAGCTACCCGGCTTACAAGTCTCAAAGTCGGGTTGAGCAGTCACATTCACTCCCATCGACTTTTGGGCAACTTCCCACGGTTCGAAATGCACAAAATTCGGCCTGAACACGGGGGACGCTCCCCCCTCGAAGGCGAGGCCGTCGGCAGAACCGCCGGGTCAAACCCGGCTGAGCTACCCGGCTTAAAAGTCTCAAAGTCGGTATGAGCAGTCACATTCACCCCCATTCCCTTTTGGACCACTTCCCACGGTTGGAAATGCATGAAAATCGGCCTGGACACGGGGGAGGCTCCCCCCTCGATGACGAGACCGTCGGCAGAACCGCCGGAACAAACCCGGCTGAGCTACCCGGCTTACAAGTCTCAAAGTCGGTATGAGCAGACACGTCCACCCCCATTCCCTTTTGGACCACTTCCCACCGTTGGAAATGCACGAAAATCGGCCTGTACACGGGGGAGGCACCGGCCTCGAAGACGAGACCGTCGGCAGAACCGCCGGATCAAACCCGGCCGAGCTACCCGGGTTAGAAGCCTCAGAGTCGGGTTGAGCAGTCACATTCACCCCCATCCCCTTTTGAACCTCTTCCCACCGTTGGAAATGCACGAAAATCGGCCTGTACACGGGGGAGGCCCCCCTCTCGAAGACGAGACCGTCGGCAGACCCGACGGATCAAACCCGGCCGAGCTACACGGCTTACAAGTCTCGATGTCGGTATGAGCAGTCACGTCCACCCCCATTCCCTTTTGGACCACTTCCCACGGTACGAAATGCATGAAAATCGGCCTGTACACGGGGGAGGGAGCCGCCTCGAAGACGAGACCGTCGGCAGAACCGCCGGATCAAACCCGGCTGAGCTACCAGGCTCGGAAGCGCCAAAGTCGGTATGAGCAGTCACATTCACTCCCATCCCCTTTTGGGCCGCTTCCCACGGTTCGAAATGCACGAAAATCGGACTGAACACGGGGGAGGCTCCCCCCTCCAAAACGAGACCATCGGCAGAATCGACGGGTCAAACCCGGCCGAGCTACCCGGGTTAGAAGCCTCAGAGTCGGGTTGAGCAGTCACGTTCACTCCCATCCCCTTTTGGACCTCTTCCCACCGTTGGAAATGCACGAAAATCGGCCTGTACACGGGGGAGGGTCCGCCCTCGAAGGCGGGACCGTCGGCAGAACCGCCGGGTCAAACCCGGCTGAGCTACCCGGCTTACAAGTCTCAAAGCCGGGTTGAGCAGTCACGTCCACCCCCATTCCCTTTTGGACCACTTCCCACGGTTGGAAATGCACGAAAATCGGCCTGTACACGGGAGAGGCACCCGCCTCGAAGACGAGACCGTCGGCAGAACCGCCGGGTCAAACCCGGCTGAGCTACCCGGCTCGGAAGCGCCAAAGTCGGTATGAGCAGTCACGTTCACTCCCATCCCCTTTTGGACCGCTTCCCACGGTACGAAATGCATGAAAATCGGCCTGTACACGGGGGAGGCACCCGCCTCGAAGACGAGACCGTCGGCAGAACCGCCGGGTCAAACCCGGCTGAGCTACCAGGCTCGGAAGCGCCAAAGTCGGTATGAGCAGTCACATTCACTCCCATCCCCTTTTGGGCCGCTTCCCACGGTTCGAAATGCACGAAAATCGGACTGAACACGGGGGAGGCTCCCCCCTCCAAAACGAGACCATCGGCAGAATCGACGGGTCAAACCCGGCCGAGCTACCCGGGTTAGAAGCCTCAGAGTCGGGTTGAGCAGTCACGTTCACTCCCATCCCCTTTTGGACCTCTTCCCACCGTTGGAAATGCACGAAAATCGGCCTGTACACGGGGGAGGGTCCGCCCTCGAAGGCGGGACCGTCGGCAGAACCGCCGGGTCAAACCCGGCTGAGCTACCCGGCTTACAAGTCTCAAAGCCGGGTTGAGCAGTCACGTCCACCCCCATTCCCTTTTGGACCACTTCCCACGGTTGGAAATGCACGAAAATCGGCCTGTACACGGGAGAGGCACCCGCCTCGAAGACGAGACCGTCGGCAGAACCGCCGGGTCAAACCCGGCTGAGCTACCCGGCTCGGAAGCGCCAAAGTCGGTATGAGCAGTCACGTTCACTCCCATCCCCTTTTGGACCGCTTCCCACGGTACGAAATGCATGAAAATCGGCCTGTACACGGGGGAGGCACCCGCCTCGAAGACGAGACCGTCGGCAGAACCGCCGGGTCAAACCCGGCTGAGCTACCCGGCTTACAAGTCTCAAAGTCGGGTTGAGCAGTCACATTCACTCCCATCGACTTTTGGGCAACTTCCCACGGTTCGAAATGCACAAAATTCGGCCTGAACACGGGGGACGCTCCCCCCTCGAAGGCGAGGCCGTCGGCAGAACCGCCGGGTCAAACCCGGCTGAGCTACCCGGCTTAAAAGTCTCAAAGTCGGTATGAGCAGTCACATTCACCCCCATTCCCTTTTGGACCACTTCCCACCGTTGGAAATGCACGAAAATCGGCCTGTACACGGGGGAGGCACCGGCCTCGAAGACGAGACCGTCGGCAGAACCGCCGGATCAAACCCGGCCGAGCTACCCGGGTTAGAAGCCTCAGAGTCGGGTTGAGCAGTCACATTCACCCCCATCCCCTTTTGAACCTCTTCCCACCGTTGGAAATGCACGAAAATCGGCCTGTACACGGGGGAGGCCCCCCTCTCGAAGACGAGACCGTCGGCAGACCCGCCGGATCAAACCCGGCCGAGCTACACGGCTTACAAGTCTCGATGTCGGTATGAGCAGTCACGTCCACCCCCATTCCCTTTTGGACCACTTCCCACGGTACGAAATGCATGAAAATCGGCCTGTACACGGGGGAGGGAGCCGCCTCGAAGACGAGACCGTCGGCAGAACCGCCGGATCAAACCCGGCTGAGCTACCAGGCTCGGAAGCGCCAAAGTCGGTATGAGCAGTCACATTCACTCCCATCCCCTTTTGGGCCGCTTCCCACGGTTCGAAATGCACGAAAATCGGACTGAACACGGGGGAGGCTCCCCCCTCCAAAACGAGACCATCGGCAGAATCGACGGGTCAAACCCGGCCGAGCTACCCGGGTTAGAAGCCTCAGAGTCGGGTTGAGCAGTCACGTTCACTCCCATCCCCTTTTGGACCTCTTCCCACCGTTGGAAATGCACGAAAATCGGCCTGTACACGGGGGAGGGTCCGCCCTCGAAGGCGGGACCGTCGGCAGAACCGCCGGGTCAAACCCGGCTGAGCTACCCGGCTTACAAGTCTCAAAGCCGGGTTGAGCAGTCACGTCCACCCCCATTCCCTTTTGGACCACTTCCCACGGTTGGAAATGCACGAAAATCGGCCTGTACACGGGAGAGGCACCCGCCTCGAAGACGAGACCGTCGGCAGAACCGCCGGGTCAAACCCGGCTGAGCTACCCGGCTCGGAAGCGCCAAAGTCGGTATGAGCAGTCACGTTCACTCCCATCCCCTTTTGGACCGCTTCCCACGGTACGAAATGCATGAAAATCGGCCTGTACACGGGGGAGGCACCCGCCTCGAAGACGAGACCGTCGGCAGAACCGCCGGGTCAAACCCGGCTGAGCTACCCGGCTTACAAGTCTCAAAGTCGGGTTGAGCAGTCACATTCACTCCCATCGACTTTTGGGCAACTTCCCACGGTTCGAAATGCACAAAATTCGGCCTGAACACGGGGGACGCTCCCCCCTCGAAGGCGAGGCCGTCGGCAGAACCGCCGGGTCAAACCCGGCTGAGCTACCCGGCTTAAAAGTCTCAAAGTCGGTATGAGCAGTCACATTCACCCCCATTCCCTTTTGGACCACTTCCCACGGTTGGAAATGCATGAAAATCGGCCTGGACACGGGGGAGGCTCCCCCCTCGATGACGAGACCGTCAGCAGAACCGCCGGAACAAACCCGGCTGAGCTACCCGGCTTACAAGTCTCAAAGTCGGTATGAGCAGACACGTCCACCCCCATTCCCTTTTGGACCACTTCCCACCGTTGGAAATGCACGAAAATCGGCCTGTACACGGGGGAGGCACCGGCCTCGAAGACGAGACCGTCGGCAGAACCGCCGGATCAAACCCGGCCGAGCTACCCGGGTTAGAAGCCTCAGAGTCGGGTTGAGCAGTCACATTCACCCCCATCCCCTTTTGAACCTCTTCCCACCGTTGGAAATGCACGAAAATCGGCCTGTACACGGGGGAGGCCCCCCTCTCGAAGACGAGACCGTCGGCAGACCCGACGGATCAAACCCGGCCGAGCTACACGGCTTACAAGTCTCGATGTCGGTATGAGCAGTCACGTCCACCCCCATTCCCTTTTGGACCACTTCCCACGGTACGAAATGCATGAAAATCGGCCTGTACACGGGGGAGGGAGCCGCCTCGAAGACGAGACCGTCGGCAGAACCGCCGGATCAAACCCGGCTGAGCTACCAGGCTCGGAAGCGCCAAAGTCGGTATGAGCAGTCACATTCACTCCCATCCCCTTTTGGGCCGCTTCCCACGGTTCGAAATGCACGAAAATCGGACTGAACACGGGGGAGGCTCCCCCCTCCAAAACGAGACCATCGGCAGAATCGACGGGTCAAACCCGGCCGAGCTACCCGGGTTAGAAGCCTCAGAGTCGGGTTGAGCAGTCACGTTCACTCCCATCCCCTTTTGGACCTCTTCCCACCGTTGGAAATGCACGAAAATCGGCCTGTACACGGGGGAGGGTCCGCCCTCGAAGGCGGGACCGTCGGCAGAACCGCCGGGTCAAACCCGGCTGAGCTACCCGGCTTACAAGTCTCAAAGCCGGGTTGAGCAGTCACGTCCACCCCCATTCCCTTTTGGACCACTTCCCACGGTTGGAAATGCACGAAAATCGGCCTGTACACGGGAGAGGCACCCGCCTCGAAGACGAGACCGTCGGCAGAACCGCCGGGTCAAACCCGGCTGAGCTACCCGGCTCGGAAGCGCCAAAGTCGGTATGAGCAGTCACGTTCACTCCCATCCCCTTTTGGACCGCTTCCCACGGTACGAAATGCATGAAAATCGGCCTGTACACGGGGGAGGCACCCGCCTCGAAGACGAGACCGTCGGCAGAACCGCCGGGTCAAACCCGGCTGAGCTACCCGGCTTACAAGTCTCAAAGTCGGGTTGAGCAGTCACATTCACTCCCATCGACTTTTGGGCAACTTCCCACGGTTCGAAATGCACAAAATTCGGCCTGAACACGGGGGACGCTCCCCCCTCGAAGGCGAGGCCGTCGGCAGAACCGCCGGGTCAAACCCGGCTGAGCTACCCGGCTTAAAAGTCTCAAAGTCGGTATGAGCAGTCACATTCACCCCCATTCCCTTTTGGACCACTTCCCACGGTTGGAAATGCATGAAAATCGGCCTGGACACGGGGGAGGCTCCCCCCTCGATGACGAGACCGTCGGCAGAACCGCCGGAACAAACCCGGCTGAGCTACCCGGCTTACAAGTCTCAAAGTCGGTATGAGCAGACACGTCCACCCCCATTCCCTTTTGGACCACTTCCCACCGTTGGAAATGCACGAAAATCGGCCTGTACACGGGGGAGGCACCGGCCTCGAAGACGAGACCGTCGGCAGAACCGCCGGATCAAACCCGGCCGAGCTACCCGGGTTAGAAGCCTCAGAGTCGGGTTGAGCAGTCACATTCACCCCCATCCCCTTTTGAACCTCTTCCCACCGTTGGAAATGCACGAAAATCGGCCTGTACACGGGGGAGGCCCCCCTCTCGAAGACGAGACCGTCGGCAGACCCGACGGATCAAACCCGGCCGAGCTACACGGCTTACAAGTCTCGATGTCGGTATGAGCAGTCACGTCCACCCCCATTCCCTTTTGGACCACTTCCCACGGTACGAAATGCATGAAAATCGGCCTGTACACGGGGGAGGGAGCCGCCTCGAAGACGAGACCGTCGGCAGAACCGCCGGATCAAACCCGGCTGAGCTACCAGGCTCGGAAGCGCCAAAGTCGGTATGAGCAGTCACATTCACTCCCATCCCCTTTTGGGCCGCTTCCCACGGTTCGAAATGCACGAAAATCGGACTGAACACGGGGGAGGCTCCCCCCTCCAAAACGAGACCATCGGCAGAATCGACGGGTCAAACCCGGCCGAGCTACCCGGGTTAGAAGCCTCAGAGTCGGGTTGAGCAGTCACGTTCACTCCCATCCCCTTTTGGACCTCTTCCCACCGTTGGAAATGCACGAAAATCGGCCTGTACACGGGGGAGGGTCCGCCCTCGAAGGCGGGACCGTCGGCAGAACCGCCGGGTCAAACCCGGCTGAGCTACCCGGCTTACAAGTCTCAAAGCCGGGTTGAGCAGTCACGTCCACCCCCATTCCCTTTTGGACCACTTCCCACGGTTGGAAATGCACGAAAATCGGCCTGTACACGGGAGAGGCACCCGCCTCGAAGACGAGACCGTCGGCAGAACCGCCGGGTCAAACCCGGCTGAGCTACCCGGCTCGGAAGCGCCAAAGTCGGTATGAGCAGTCACGTTCACTCCCATCCCCTTTTGGACCGCTTCCCACGGTACGAAATGCATGAAAATCGGCCTGTACACGGGGGAGGCACCCGCCTCGAAGACGAGACCGTCGGCAGAACCGCCGGGTCAAACCCGGCTGAGCTACCAGGCTCGGAAGCGCCAAAGTCGGTATGAGCAGTCACATTCACTCCCATCCCCTTTTGGGCCGCTTCCCACGGTTCGAAATGCACGAAAATCGGACTGAACACGGGGGAGGCTCCCCCCTCCAAAACGAGACCATCGGCAGAATCGACGGGTCAAACCCGGCCGAGCTACCCGGGTTAGAAGCCTCAGAGTCGGGTTGAGCAGTCACGTTCACTCCCATCCCCTTTTGGACCTCTTCCCACCGTTGGAAATGCACGAAAATCGGCCTGTACACGGGGGAGGGTCCGCCCTCGAAGGCGGGACCGTCGGCAGAACCGCCGGGTCAAACCCGGCTGAGCTACCCGGCTTACAAGTCTCAAAGCCGGGTTGAGCAGTCACGTCCACCCCCATTCCCTTTTGGACCACTTCCCACGGTTGGAAATGCACGAAAATCGGCCTGTACACGGGAGAGGCACCCGCCTCGAAGACGAGACCGTCGGCAGAACCGCCGGGTCAAACCCGGCTGAGCTACCCGGCTCGGAAGCGCCAAAGTCGGTATGAGCAGTCACGTTCACTCCCATCCCCTTTTGGACCGCTTCCCACGGTACGAAATGCATGAAAATCGGCCTGTACACGGGGGAGGCACCCGCCTCGAAGACGAGACCGTCGGCAGAACCGCCGGGTCAAACCCGGCTGAGCTACCCGGCTTACAAGTCTCAAAGTCGGGTTGAGCAGTCACATTCACTCCCATCGACTTTTGGGCAACTTCCCACGGTTCGAAATGCACAAAATTCGGCCTGAACACGGGGGACGCTCCCCCCTCGAAGGCGAGGCCGTCGGCAGAACCGCCGGGTCAAACCCGGCTGAGCTACCCGGCTTAAAAGTCTCAAAGTCGGTATGAGCAGTCACATTCACCCCCATTCCCTTTTGGACCACTTCCCACCGTTGGAAATGCACGAAAATCGGCCTGTACACGGGGGAGGCACCGGCCTCGAAGACGAGACCGTCGGCAGAACCGCCGGATCAAACCCGGCCGAGCTACCCGGGTTAGAAGCCTCAGAGTCGGGTTGAGCAGTCACATTCACCCCCATCCCCTTTTGAACCTCTTCCCACCGTTGGAAATGCACGAAAATCGGCCTGTACACGGGGGAGGCCCCCCTCTCGAAGACGAGACCGTCGGCAGACCCGCCGGATCAAACCCGGCCGAGCTACACGGCTTACAAGTCTCGATGTCGGTATGAGCAGTCACGTCCACCCCCATTCCCTTTTGGACCACTTCCCACGGTACGAAATGCATGAAAATCGGCCTGTACACGGGGGAGGCACCCGCCTCGAAGACGAGACCGTCGGCAGAACCGCCGGGTCAAACCCGGCTGAGCTACCCGGCTCGGAAGCGCCAAAGTCGGGTTGATCAGTCACATTCACTCCCATCCCCTTTTGGGCCACTTCCCACGGTTCGAAATGCACGAAAATCGGCCTGTACACGGGGGAGGCTCCCCCCTCGAAGGCGAGACCGTCGGCAGAACCGCCGGGTCAAACCCGGCTGAGCTACCCGGGTTAGAAGCCTCAAAGTCGGGTTGAGCAGTCACGTCCACCCCCATCCCCTTTTGGACCACTTCCCACGGTTCGAAATGCACGAAAATCGGCCTGTACACGGGGGAGGCACCCGCCTCGAAGACGAGACCGTCGGCAGACCCGCCGGATCAAACCCGGCCGAGCTACACGGCTTACAAGTCTCAATGTCGGTATGAGCAGTCACGTCCACCCCTATTCCCTTTTGGACCACTTCCCACGGTACGAAATGCATGAAAATCGGCCTGTACACGGGGGAGGCACCCTCCTCGAAGACGAGACCGTCGGCAGAACCGCCGGGTCAAACCCGGCTGAGCTACCCGGCTCGGAAGCGCCAAAGTCGGGTTGAGCAGTCACATTCACTCCCATCGACTTTTGGGCAACTTCCCACGGTTCGAAATGCACAAAATTCGGCCTGAACACGGGGGACGCTCCCCCCTCGAAGGCGAGACCGTCGCCAGAACCGCCGGGTCAAATCCGGCTGAGCTACCCGCGTTACAGGTCTCAAAGTCGGGTTGAGCAGTCACGTTCACTCCCATCGACTTTTAGACCACTTCCCACGGTTCGAAATGCACGAAAATCGGCCTGTACACGGGGGAGGGTCCGCCCTCGAAGGCGAGACCGTCGGCAGAACCGCCGGGTCAAACCTGGCTGAGCTACCCGGCTTACAAGTCTCAAAGTCGGGTTGAGCAGTCACGTTCACTCCCATCGACTTTTAGACCACTTCCCACGGTTCGAAATGCACGAAAATCGGCCTGTACACGGGGGAGGCACCCGCCTCGAAGACGAGACCGTCGGCAGAACCGCCGGGTCAAACCCGGCCGAGCTACCCGGGTTAGAAGCCTCAGAGTCGGGTTGAGCAGTCACGTTCACTCCCATCGACTTTTAGACCACTTCCCACGGTTGGAAATGCACGAAAATCGGCCTGTACACGGGGGTGGCATCCGCCTCGAAGACGAGACCGTCGGCAGAACCGCCGGGTCAAACCCGGCTGAGCTACCCGGCTTACAAGTCTCAAAGTCGGGTTGAGCAGTCACATTCACTCCCATCGACTTTTGGGCAACTTCCCACGGTTCGAAATGCACAAGATTCGGCCTGAACACGGGGGACGCTCCCCCCTCGAAGGCGAGACCGTCGGCAGACCCGCCGGGTCAAACCCGGCTGAGCTACCCGGCTCGGAAGCGCCAAAGTCGGGTTGAGCAGTCACGTTCACTCCCATCCCCTTTTGGACCGCTTCCCACGGTACGAAATGCATGAAAATCGGCCTGTACACGGGGGAGGCACCCGCCTCGAAGACGAGACCGTCGGCAGAACCGCCGGGTCAAACCCGGCTGAGCTACCCGGCTTACAAGTCTCAAAGTCGGGTTGAGCAGTCACATTCACTCCCATCGACTTTTGGGCAACTTCCCACGGTTCGAAATGCACAAAATTCGGCCTGAACACGGGGGACGCTCCCCCCTCGAAGGCGAGGCCGTCGGCAGAACCGCCGGGTCAAACCCGGCTGAGCTACCCGGCTTAAAAGTCTCAAAGTCGGTATGAGCAGTCACATTCACCCCCATTCCCTTTTGGACCACTTCCCACGGTTGGAAATGCATGAAAATCGGCCTGTACACGGGGGACGCTCCCCCCTCGAAGGCGAGGCCGTCGGCAGAACCGCCGGGTCAAACCCGGCTGAGCTACCCGGCTTAAAAGTCTCAAAGTCGGTATGAGCAGTCACATTCACCCCCATCCCCTTTTGGACCTCTTCCCACCGTTGGAAATGCACGAAAATCGGCCTGTACACGGGGGAGGGTCCGCCCTCGAAGGCGGGACCGTCGGCAGAACCGCCGGGTCAAACCCGGCTGAGCTACCCGGCTTACAAGTCTCAAAGCCGGGTTGAGCAGTCACGTCCACCCCCATTCCCTTTTGGACCACTTCCCACGGTTGGAAATGCACGAAAATCGGCCTGTACACGGGAGAGGCACCCGCCTCGAAGACGAGACCGTCGGCAGAACCGCCGGGTCAAACCCGGCTGAGCTACCCGGCTCGGAAGCGCCAAAGTCGGTATGAGCAGTCACGTTCACTCCCATCCCCTTTTGGACCGCTTCCCACGGTACGAAATGCATGAAAATCGGCCTGTACACGGGGGAGGCACCCGCCTCGAAGACGAGACCGTCGGCAGAACCGCCGGGTCAAACCCGGCTGAGCTACCCGGCTTACAAGTCTCAAAGTCGGGTTGAGCAGTCACATTCACTCCCATCGACTTTTGGGCAACTTCCCACGGTTCGAAATGCACAAAATTCGGCCTGAACACGGGGGACGCTCCCCCCTCGAAGGCGAGGCCGTCGGCAGAACCGCCGGGTCAAACCCGGCTGAGCTACCCGGCTTAAAAGTCTCAAAGTCGGTATGAGCAGTCACATTCACCCCCATTCCCTTTTGGACCACTTCCCACGGTTGGAAATGCATGAAAATCGGCCTGGACACGGGGGAGGCTCCCCCCTCGATGACGAGACCGTCGGCAGAACCGCCGGAACAAACCCGGCTGAGCTACCCGGCTTACAAGTCTCAAAGTCGGTATGAGCAGACACGTCCACCCCCATTCCCTTTTGGACCACTTCCCACCGTTGGAAATGCACGAAAATCGGCCTGTACACGGGGGAGGCACCGGCCTCGAAGACGAGACCGTCGGCAGAACCGCCGGATCAAACCCGGCCGAGCTACCCGGGTTAGAAGCCTCAGAGTCGGGTTGAGCAGTCACATTCACCCCCATCCCCTTTTGAACCTCTTCCCACCGTTGGAAATGCACGAAAATCGGCCTGTACACGGGGGAGGCCCCCCTCTCGAAGACGAGACCGTCGGCAGACCCGCCGGATCAAACCCGGCCGAGCTACACGGCTTACAAGTCTCGATGTCGGTATGAGCAGTCACGTCCACCCCCATTCCCTTTTGGACCACTTCCCACGGTACGAAATGCATGAAAATCGGCCTGTACACGGGGGAGGGAGCCGCCTCGAAGACGAGACCGTCGGCAGAACCGCCGGATCAAACCCGGCTGAGCTACCAGGCTCGGAAGCGCCAAAGTCGGTATGAGCAGTCACATTCACTCCCATCCCCTTTTGGGCCGCTTCCCACGGTTCGAAATGCACGAAAATCGGACTGAACACGGGGGAGGCTCCCCCCTCCAAAACGAGACCATCGGCAGAATCGACGGGTCAAACCCGGCCGAGCTACCCGGGTTAGAAGCCTCAGAGTCGGGTTGAGCAGTCACGTTCACTCCCATCCCCTTTTGGACCTCTTCCCACCGTTGGAAATGCACGAAAATCGGCCTGTACACGGGGGAGGGTCCGCCCTCGAAGGCGGGACCGTCGGCAGAACCGCCGGGTCAAACCCGGCTGAGCTACCCGGCTTACAAGTCTCAAAGCCGGGTTGAGCAGTCACGTCCACCCCCATTCCCTTTTGGACCACTTCCCACGGTTGGAAATGCACGAAAATCGGCCTGTACACGGGAGAGGCACCCGCCTCGAAGACGAGACCGTCGGCAGAACCGCCGGGTCAAACCCGGCTGAGCTACCCGGCTCGGAAGCGCCAAAGTCGGTATGAGCAGTCACGTTCACTCCCATCCCCTTTTGGACCGCTTCCCACGGTACGAAATGCATGAAAATCGGCCTGTACACGGGGGAGGCACCCGCCTCGAAGACGAGACCGTCGGCAGAACCGCCGGGTCAAACCCGGCTGAGCTACCCGGCTTACAAGTCTCAAAGTCGGGTTGAGCAGTCACATTCACTCCCATCGACTTTTGGGCAACTTCCCACGGTTCGAAATGCACAAAATTCGGCCTGAACACGGGGGACGCTCCCCCCTCGAAGGCGAGGCCGTCGGCAGAACCGCCGGGTCAAACCCGGCTGAGCTACCCGGCTTAAAAGTCTCAAAGTCGGTATGAGCAGTCACATTCACCCCCATTCCCTTTTGGACCACTTCCCACGGTTGGAAATGCATGAAAATCGGCCTGGACACGGGGGAGGCTCCCCCCTCGATGACGAGACCGTCGGCAGAACCGCCGGAACAAACCCGGCTGAGCTACCCGGCTTACAAGTCTCAAAGTCGGTATGAGCAGACACGTCCACCCCCATTCCCTTTTGGACCACTTCCCACCGTTGGAAATGCACGAAAATCGGCCTGTACACGGGGGAGGCACCGGCCTCGAAGACGAGACCGTCGGCAGAACCGCCGGATCAAACCCGGCCGAGCTACCCGGGTTAGAAGCCTCAGAGTCGGGTTGAGCAGTCACATTCACCCCCATCCCCTTTTGAACCTCTTCCCACCGTTGGAAATGCACGAAAATCGGCCTGTACACGGGGGAGGCCCCCCTCTCGAAGACGAGACCGTCGGCAGACCCGACGGATCAAACCCGGCCGAGCTACACGGCTTACAAGTCTCGATGTCGGTATGAGCAGTCACGTCCACCCCCATTCCCTTTTGGACCACTTCCCACGGTACGAAATGCATGAAAATCGGCCTGTACACGGGGGAGGGAGCCGCCTCGAAGACGAGACCGTCGGCAGAACCGCCGGATCAAACCCGGCTGAGCTACCAGGCTCGGAAGCGCCAAAGTCGGTATGAGCAGTCACATTCACTCCCATCCCCTTTTGGGCCGCTTCCCACGGTTCGAAATGCACGAAAATCGGACTGAACACGGGGGAGGCTCCCCCCTCCAAAACGAGACCATCGGCAGAATCGACGGGTCAAACCCGGCCGAGCTACCCGGGTTAGAAGCCTCAGAGTCGGGTTGAGCAGTCACGTTCACTCCCATCCCCTTTTGGACCTCTTCCCACCGTTGGAAATGCACGAAAATCGGCCTGTACACGGGGGAGGGTCCGCCCTCGAAGGCGGGACCGTCGGCAGAACCGCCGGGTCAAACCCGGCTGAGCTACCCGGCTTACAAGTCTCAAAGCCGGGTTGAGCAGTCACGTCCACCCCCATTCCCTTTTGGACCACTTCCCACGGTTGGAAATGCACGAAAATCGGCCTGTACACGGGAGAGGCACCCGCCTCGAAGACGAGACCGTCGGCAGAACCGCCGGGTCAAACCCGGCTGAGCTACCCGGCTCGGAAGCGCCAAAGTCGGTATGAGCAGTCACGTTCACTCCCATCCCCTTTTGGACCGCTTCCCACGGTACGAAATGCATGAAAATCGGCCTGTACACGGGGGAGGCACCCGCCTCGAAGACGAGACCGTCGGCAGAACCGCCGGGTCAAACCCGGCTGAGCTACCCGGCTTACAAGTCTCAAAGTCGGGTTGAGCAGTCACATTCACTCCCATCGACTTTTGGGCAACTTCCCACGGTTCGAAATGCACAAAATTCGGCCTGAACACGGGGGACGCTCCCCCCTCGAAGGCGAGGCCGTCGGCAGAACCGCCGGGTCAAACCCGGCTGAGCTACCCGGCTTAAAAGTCTCAAAGTCGGTATGAGCAGTCACATTCACCCCCATTCCCTTTTGGACCACTTCCCACGGTTGGAAATGCATGAAAATCGGCCTGGACACGGGGGAGGCTCCCCCCTCGATGACGAGACCGTCGGCAGAACCGCCGGAACAAACCCGGCTGAGCTACCCGGCTTACAAGTCTCAAAGTCGGTATGAGCAGACACGTCCACCCCCATTCCCTTTTGGACCACTTCCCACCGTTGGAAATGCACGAAAATCGGCCTGTACACGGGGGAGGCACCGGCCTCGAAGACGAGACCGTCGGCAGAACCGCCGGATCAAACCCGGCCGAGCTACCCGGGTTAGAAGCCTCAGAGTCGGGTTGAGCAGTCACATTCACCCCCATCCCCTTTTGAACCTCTTCCCACCGTTGGAAATGCACGAAAATCGGCCTGTACACGGGGGAGGCCCCCCTCTCGAAGACGAGACCGTCGGCAGACCCGACGGATCAAACCCGGCCGAGCTACACGGCTTACAAGTCTCGATGTCGGTATGAGCAGTCACGTCCACCCCCATTCCCTTTTGGACCACTTCCCACGGTACGAAATGCATGAAAATCGGCCTGTACACGGGGGAGGGAGCCGCCTCGAAGACGAGACCGTCGGCAGAACCGCCGGATCAAACCCGGCTGAGCTACCAGGCTCGGAAGCGCCAAAGTCGGTATGAGCAGTCACATTCACTCCCATCCCCTTTTGGGCCGCTTCCCACGGTTCGAAATGCACGAAAATCGGACTGAACACGGGGGAGGCTCCCCCCTCCAAAACGAGACCATCGGCAGAATCGACGGGTCAAACCCGGCCGAGCTACCCGGGTTAGAAGCCTCAGAGTCGGGTTGAGCAGTCACGTTCACTCCCATCCCCTTTTGGACCTCTTCCCACCGTTGGAAATGCACGAAAATCGGCCTGTACACGGGGGAGGGTCCGCCCTCGAAGGCGGGACCGTCGGCAGAACCGCCGGGTCAAACCCGGCTGAGCTACCCGGCTTACAAGTCTCAAAGCCGGGTTGAGCAGTCACGTCCACCCCCATTCCCTTTTGGACCACTTCCCACGGTTGGAAATGCACGAAAATCGGCCTGTACACGGGAGAGGCACCCGCCTCGAAGACGAGACCGTCGGCAGAACCGCCGGGTCAAACCCGGCTGAGCTACCCGGCTCGGAAGCGCCAAAGTCGGTATGAGCAGTCACGTTCACTCCCATCCCCTTTTGGACCGCTTCCCACGGTACGAAATGCATGAAAATCGGCCTGTACACGGGGGAGGCACCCGCCTCGAAGACGAGACCGTCGGCAGAACCGCCGGGTCAAACCCGGCTGAGCTACCCGGCTTACAAGTCTCAAAGTCGGGTTGAGCAGTCACATTCACTCCCATCGACTTTTGGGCAACTTCCCACGGTTCGAAATGCACAAAATTCGGCCTGAACACGGGGGACGCTCCCCCCTCGAAGGCGA
This sequence comes from Chiloscyllium punctatum, assembly GCF_047496795.1. Classification (NCBI taxonomy): domain Eukaryota; kingdom Metazoa; phylum Chordata; class Chondrichthyes; order Orectolobiformes; family Hemiscylliidae; genus Chiloscyllium; species Chiloscyllium punctatum. The sequence goes on from NW_027310446.1 coordinate 46,346, forward strand.
GGCCGTCGGCAGAACCGCCGGGTCAAACCCGGCTGAGCTACCCGGCTTAAAAGTCTCAAAGTCGGTATGAGCAGTCACATTCACCCCCATTCCCTTTTGGACCACTTCCCACGGTTGGAAATGCATGAAAATCGGCCTGGACACGGGGGAGGCTCCCCCCTCGATGACGAGACCGTCGGCAGAACCGCCGGAACAAACCCGGCTGAGCTACCCGGCTTACAAGTCTCAAAGTCGGTATGAGCAGACACGTCCACCCCCATTCCCTTTTGGACCACTTCCCACCGTCGGAAATGCACGAAAATCGGCCTGTACACGGGGGAGGCACCGGCCTCGAAGACGAGACCGTCGGCAGAACCGCCGGATCAAACCCGGCCGAGCTACCCGGGTTAGAAGCCTCAGAGTCGGGTTGAGCAGTCACATTCACCCCCATCCCCTTTTGAACCTCTTCCCACCGTTGGAAATGCACGAAAATCGGCCTGTACACGGGGGAGGCCCCCCTCTCGAAGACGAGACCGTCGGCAGACCCGACGGATCAAACCCGGCCGAGCTACACGGCTTACAAGTCTCGATGTCGGTATGAGCAGTCACGTCCACCCCCATTCCCTTTTGGACCACTTCCCACGGTACGAAATGCATGAAAATCGGCCTGTACACGGGGGAGGGAGCCGCCTCGAAGACGAGACCGTCGGCAGAACCGCCGGATCAAACCCGGCTGAGCTACCAGGCTCGGAAGCGCCAAAGTCGGTATGAGCAGTCACATTCACTCCCATCCCCTTTTGGGCCGCTTCCCACGGTTCGAAATGCACGAAAATCGGACTGAACACGGGGGAGGCTCCCCCCTCCAAAACGAGACCATCGGCAGAATCGACGGGTCAAACCCGGCCGAGCTACCCGGGTTAGAAGCCTCAGAGTCGGGTTGAGCAGTCACGTTCACTCCCATCCCCTTTTGGACCTCTTCCCACCGTTGGAAATGCACGAAAATCGGCCTGTACACGGGGGAGGGTCCGCCCTCGAAGGCGGGACCGTCGGCAGAACCGCCGGGTCAAACCCGGCTGAGCTACCCGGCTTACAAGTCTCAAAGCCGGGTTGAGCAGTCACGTCCACCCCCATTCCCTTTTGGACCACTTCCCACGGTTGGAAATGCACGAAAATCGGCCTGTACACGGGAGAGGCACCCGCCTCGAAGACGAGACCGTCGGCAGAACCGCCGGGTCAAACCCGGCTGAGCTACCCGGCTCGGAAGCGCCAAAGTCGGTATGAGCAGTCACGTTCACTCCCATCCCCTTTTGGACCGCTTCCCACGGTACGAAATGCATGAAAATCGGCCTGTACACGGGGGAGGCACCCGCCTCGAAGACGAGACCGTCGGCAGAACCGCCGGGTCAAACCCGGCTGAGCTACCCGGCTTACAAGTCTCAAAGTCGGGTTGAGCAGTCACATTCACTCCCATCGACTTTTGGGCAACTTCCCACGGTTCGAAATGCACAAAATTCGGCCTGAACACGGGGGACGCTCCCCCCTCGAAGGCGAGGCCGTCGGCAGAACCGCCGGGTCAAACCCGGCTGAGCTACCCGGCTTAAAAGTCTCAAAGTCGGTATGAGCAGTCACATTCACCCCCATTCCCTTTTGGACCACTTCCCACGGTTGGAAATGCATGAAAATCGGCCTGGACACGGGGGAGGCTCCCCCCTCGATGACGAGACCGTCGGCAGAACCGCCGGAACAAACCCGGCTGAGCTACCCGGCTTACAAGTCTCAAAGTCGGTATGAGCAGACACGTCCACCCCCATTCCCTTTTGGACCACTTCCCACCGTTGGAAATGCACGAAAATCGGCCTGTACACGGGGGAGGCACCGGCCTCGAAGACGAGACCGTCGGCAGAACCGCCGGATCAAACCCGGCCGAGCTACCCGGGTTAGAAGCCTCAGAGTCGGGTTGAGCAGTCACATTCACCCCCATCCCCTTTTGAACCTCTTCCCACCGTTGGAAATGCACGAAAATCGGCCTGTACACGGGGGAGGCCCCCCTCTCGAAGACGAGACCGTCGGCAGACCCGCCGGATCAAACCCGGCCGAGCTACACGGCTTACAAGTCTCGATGTCGGTATGAGCAGTCACGTCCACCCCCATTCCCTTTTGGACCACTTCCCACGGTACGAAATGCATGAAAATCGGCCTGTACACGGGGGAGGGAGCCGCCTCGAAGACGAGACCGTCGGCAGAACCGCCGGATCAAACCCGGCTGAGCTACCAGGCTCGGAAGCGCCAAAGTCGGTATGAGCAGTCACATTCACTCCCATCCCCTTTTGGGCCGCTTCCCACGGTTCGAAATGCACGAAAATCGGACTGAACACGGGGGAGGCTCCCCCCTCCAAAACGAGACCATCGGCAGAATCGACGGGTCAAACCCGGCCGAGCTACCCGGGTTAGAAGCCTCAGAGTCGGGTTGAGCAGTCACGTTCACTCCCATCCCCTTTTGGACCTCTTCCCACCGTTGGAAATGCACGAAAATCGGCCTGTACACGGGGGAGGGTCCGCCCTCGAAGGCGGGACCGTCGGCAGAACCGCCGGGTCAAACCCGGCTGAGCTACCCGGCTTACAAGTCTCAAAGCCGGGTTGAGCAGTCACGTCCACCCCCATTCCCTTTTGGACCACTTCCCACGGTTGGAAATGCACGAAAATCGGCCTGTACACGGGAGAGGCACCCGCCTCGAAGACGAGACCGTCGGCAGAACCGCCGGGTCAAACCCGGCTGAGCTACCCGGCTCGGAAGCGCCAAAGTCGGTATGAGCAGTCACGTTCACTCCCATCCCCTTTTGGACCGCTTCCCACGGTACGAAATGCATGAAAATCGGCCTGTACACGGGGGAGGCACCCGCCTCGAAGACGAGACCGTCGGCAGAACCGCCGGGTCAAACCCGGCTGAGCTACCCGGCTTACAAGTCTCAAAGTCGGGTTGAGCAGTCACATTCACTCCCATCGACTTTTGGGCAACTTCCCACGGTTCGAAATGCACAAAATTCGGCCTGAACACGGGGGACGCTCCCCCCTCGAAGGCGAGGCCGTCGGCAGAACCGCCGGGTCAAACCCGGCTGAGCTACCCGGCTTAAAAGTCTCAAAGTCGGTATGAGCAGTCACATTCACCCCCATTCCCTTTTGGACCACTTCCCACGGTTGGAAATGCATGAAAATCGGCCTGGACACGGGGGAGGCTCCCCCCTCGATGACGAGACCGTCGGCAGAACCGCCGGAACAAACCCGGCTGAGCTACCCGGCTTACAAGTCTCAAAGTCGGTATGAGCAGACACGTCCACCCCCATTCCCTTTTGGACCACTTCCCACCGTTGGAAATGCACGAAAATCGGCCTGTACACGGGGGAGGCACCGGCCTCGAAGACGAGACCGTCGGCAGAACCGCCGGATCAAACCCGGCCGAGCTACCCGGGTTAGAAGCCTCAGAGTCGGGTTGAGCAGTCACATTCACCCCCATCCCCTTTTGAACCTCTTCCCACCGTTGGAAATGCACGAAAATCGGCCTGTACACGGGGGAGGCCCCCCTCTCGAAGACGAGACCGTCGGCAGACCCGCCGGATCAAACCCGGCCGAGCTACACGGCTTACAAGTCTCGATGTCGGTATGAGCAGTCACGTCCACCCCCATTCCCTTTTGGACCACTTCCCACGGTACGAAATGCATGAAAATCGGCCTGTACACGGGGGAGGGAGCCGCCTCGAAGACGAGACCGTCGGCAGAACCGCCGGATCAAACCCGGCTGAGCTACCAGGCTCGGAAGCGCCAAAGTCGGTATGAGCAGTCACATTCACTCCCATCCCCTTTTGGGCCGCTTCCCACGGTTCGAAATGCACGAAAATCGGACTGAACACGGGGGAGGCTCCCCCCTCCAAAACGAGACCATCGGCAGAATCGACGGGTCAAACCCGGCCGAGCTACCCGGGTTAGAAGCCTCAGAGTCGGGTTGAGCAGTCACGTTCACTCCCATCCCCTTTTGGACCTCTTCCCACCGTTGGAAATGCACGAAAATCGGCCTGTACACGGGGGAGGGTCCGCCCTCGAAGGCGGGACCGTCGGCAGAACCGCCGGGTCAAACCCGGCTGAGCTACCCGGCTTACAAGTCTCAAAGCCGGGTTGAGCAGTCACGTCCACCCCCATTCCCTTTTGGACCACTTCCCACGGTTGGAAATGCACGAAAATCGGCCTGTACACGGGAGAGGCACCCGCCTCGAAGACGAGACCGTCGGCAGAACCGCCGGGTCAAACCCGGCTGAGCTACCCGGCTCGGAAGCGCCAAAGTCGGTATGAGCAGTCACGTTCACTCCCATCCCCTTTTGGACCGCTTCCCACGGTACGAAATGCATGAAAATCGGCCTGTACACGGGGGAGGCACCCGCCTCGAAGACGAGACCGTCGGCAGAACCGCCGGGTCAAACCCGGCTGAGCTACCCGGCTTACAAGTCTCAAAGTCGGGTTGAGCAGTCACATTCACTCCCATCGACTTTTGGGCAACTTCCCACGGTTCGAAATGCACAAAATTCGGCCTGAACACGGGGGACGCTCCCCCCTCGAAGGCGAGGCCGTCGGCAGAACCGCCGGGTCAAACCCGGCTGAGCTACCCGGCTTAAAAGTCTCAAAGTCGGTATGAGCAGTCACATTCACCCCCATTCCCTTTTGGACCACTTCCCACGGTTGGAAATGCATGAAAATCGGCCTGGACACGGGGGAGGCTCCCCCCTCGATGACGAGACCGTCGGCAGAACCGCCGGAACAAACCCGGCTGAGCTACCCGGCTTACAAGTCTCAAAGTCGGTATGAGCAGACACGTCCACCCCCATTCCCTTTTGGACCACTTCCCACCGTTGGAAATGCACGAAAATCGGCCTGTACACGGGGGAGGCACCGGCCTCGAAGACGAGACCGTCGGCAGAACCGCCGGATCAAACCCGGCCGAGCTACCCGGGTTAGAAGCCTCAGAGTCGGGTTGAGCAGTCACATTCACCCCCATCCCCTTTTGAACCTCTTCCCACCGTTGGAAATGCACGAAAATCGGCCTGTACACGGGGGAGGCCCCCCTCTCGAAGACGAGACCGTCGGCAGACCCGCCGGATCAAACCCGGCCGAGCTACACGGCTTACAAGTCTCGATGTCGGTATGAGCAGTCACGTCCACCCCCATTCCCTTTTGGACCACTTCCCACGGTACGAAATGCATGAAAATCGGCCTGTACACGGGGGAGGGAGCCGCCTCGAAGACGAGACCGTCGGCAGAACCGCCGGATCAAACCCGGCTGAGCTACCAGGCTCGGAAGCGCCAAAGTCGGTATGAGCAGTCACATTCACTCCCATCCCCTTTTGGGCCGCTTCCCACGGTTCGAAATGCACGAAAATCGGACTGAACACGGGGGAGGCTCCCCCCTCCAAAACGAGACCATCGGCAGAATCGACGGGTCAAACCCGGCCGAGCTACCCGGGTTAGAAGCCTCAGAGTCGGGTTGAGCAGTCACGTTCACTCCCATCCCCTTTTGGACCTCTTCCCACCGTTGGAAATGCACGAAAATCGGCCTGTACACGGGGGAGGGTCCGCCCTCGAAGGCGGGACCGTCGGCAGAACCGCCGGGTCAAACCCGGCTGAGCTACCCGGCTTACAAGTCTCAAAGCCGGGTTGAGCAGTCACGTCCACCCCCATTCCCTTTTGGACCACTTCCCACGGTTGGAAATGCACGAAAATCGGCCTGTACACGGGAGAGGCACCCGCCTCGAAGACGAGACCGTCGGCAGAACCGCCGGGTCAAACCCGGCTGAGCTACCCGGCTCGGAAGCGCCAAAGTCGGTATGAGCAGTCACGTTCACTCCCATCCCCTTTTGGACCGCTTCCCACGGTACGAAATGCATGAAAATCGGCCTGTACACGGGGGAGGCACCCGCCTCGAAGACGAGACCGTCGGCAGAACCGCCGGGTCAAACCCGGCTGAGCTACCCGGCTTACAAGTCTCAAAGTCGGGTTGAGCAGTCACATTCACTCCCATCGACTTTTGGGCAACTTCCCACGGTTCGAAATGCACAAAATTCGGCCTGAACACGGGGGACGCTCCCCCCTCGAAGGCGAGGCCGTCGGCAGAACCGCCGGGTCAAACCCGGCTGAGCTACCCGGCTTAAAAGTCTCAAAGTCGGTATGAGCAGTCACATTCACCCCCATTCCCTTTTGGACCACTTCCCACGGTTGGAAATGCATGAAAATCGGCCTGGACACGGGGGAGGCTCCCCCCTCGATGACGAGACCGTCGGCAGAACCGCCGGAACAAACCCGGCTGAGCTACCCGGCTTACAAGTCTCAAAGTCGGTATGAGCAGACACGTCCACCCCCATTCCCTTTTGGACCACTTCCCACCGTTGGAAATGCACGAAAATCGGCCTGTACACGGGGGAGGCACCGGCCTCGAAGACGAGACCGTCGGCAGAACCGCCGGATCAAACCCGGCCGAGCTACCCGGGTTAGAAGCCTCAGAGTCGGGTTGAGCAGTCACATTCACCCCCATCCCCTTTTGAACCTCTTCCCACCGTTGGAAATGCACGAAAATCGGCCTGTACACGGGGGAGGCCCCCCTCTCGAAGACGAGACCGTCGGCAGACCCGACGGATCAAACCCGGCCGAGCTACACGGCTTACAAGTCTCGATGTCGGTATGAGCAGTCACGTCCACCCCCATTCCCTTTTGGACCACTTCCCACGGTACGAAATGCATGAAAATCGGCCTGTACACGGGGGAGGGAGCCGCCTCGAAGACGAGACCGTCGGCAGAACCGCCGGATCAAACCCGGCTGAGCTACCAGGCTCGGAAGCGCCAAAGTCGGTATGAGCAGTCACATTCACTCCCATCCCCTTTTGGGCCGCTTCCCACGGTTCGAAATGCACGAAAATCGGACTGAACACGGGGGAGGCTCCCCCCTCCAAAACGAGACCATCGGCAGAATCGACGGGTCAAACCCGGCCGAGCTACCCGGGTTAGAAGCCTCAGAGTCGGGTTGAGCAGTCACGTTCACTCCCATCCCCTTTTGGACCTCTTCCCACCGTTGGAAATGCACGAAAATCGGCCTGTACACGGGGGAGGGTCCGCCCTCGAAGGCGGGACCGTCGGCAGAACCGCCGGGTCAAACCCGGCTGAGCTACCCGGCTTACAAGTCTCAAAGCCGGGTTGAGCAGTCACGTCCACCCCCATTCCCTTTTGGACCACTTCCCACGGTTGGAAATGCACGAAAATCGGCCTGTACACGGGAGAGGCACCCGCCTCGAAGACGAGACCGTCGGCAGAACCGCCGGGTCAAACCCGGCTGAGCTACCCGGCTCGGAAGCGCCAAAGTCGGTATGAGCAGTCACGTTCACTCCCATCCCCTTTTGGACCGCTTCCCACGGTACGAAATGCATGAAAATCGGCCTGTACACGGGGGAGGCACCCGCCTCGAAGACGAGACCGTCGGCAGAACCGCCGGGTCAAACCCGGCTGAGCTACCAGGCTCGGAAGCGCCAAAGTCGGTATGAGCAGTCACATTCACTCCCATCCCCTTTTGGGCCGCTTCCCACGGTTCGAAATGCACGAAAATCGGACTGAACACGGGGGAGGCTCCCCCCTCCAAAACGAGACCATCGGCAGAATCGACGGGTCAAACCCGGCCGAGCTACCCGGGTTAGAAGCCTCAGAGTCGGGTTGAGCAGTCACGTTCACTCCCATCCCCTTTTGGACCTCTTCCCACCGTTGGAAATGCACGAAAATCGGCCTGTACACGGGGGAGGGTCCGCCCTCGAAGGCGGGACCGTCGGCAGAACCGCCGGGTCAAACCCGGCTGAGCTACCCGGCTTACAAGTCTCAAAGCCGGGTTGAGCAGTCACGTCCACCCCCATTCCCTTTTGGACCACTTCCCACGGTTGGAAATGCACGAAAATCGGCCTGTACACGGGAGAGGCACCCGCCTCGAAGACGAGACCGTCGGCAGAACCGCCGGGTCAAACCCGGCTGAGCTACCCGGCTCGGAAGCGCCAAAGTCGGTATGAGCAGTCACGTTCACTCCCATCCCCTTTTGGACCGCTTCCCACGGTACGAAATGCATGAAAATCGGCCTGTACACGGGGGAGGCACCCGCCTCGAAGACGAGACCGTCGGCAGAACCGCCGGGTCAAACCCGGCTGAGCTACCCGGCTTACAAGTCTCAAAGTCGGGTTGAGCAGTCACATTCACTCCCATCGACTTTTGGGCAACTTCCCACGGTTCGAAATGCACAAAATTCGGCCTGAACACGGGGGACGCTCCCCCCTCGAAGGCGAGGCCGTCGGCAGAACCGCCGGGTCAAACCCGGCTGAGCTACCCGGCTTAAAAGTCTCAAAGTCGGTATGAGCAGTCACATTCACCCCCATTCCCTTTTGGACCACTTCCCACCGTTGGAAATGCACGAAAATCGGCCTGTACACGGGGGAGGCACCGGCCTCGAAGACGAGACCGTCGGCAGAACCGCCGGATCAAACCCGGCCGAGCTACCCGGGTTAGAAGCCTCAGAGTCGGGTTGAGCAGTCACATTCACCCCCATCCCCTTTTGAACCTCTTCCCACCGTTGGAAATGCACGAAAATCGGCCTGTACACGGGGGAGGCCCCCCTCTCGAAGACGAGACCGTCGGCAGACCCGCCGGATCAAACCCGGCCGAGCTACACGGCTTACAAGTCTCGATGTCGGTATGAGCAGTCACGTCCACCCCCATTCCCTTTTGGACCACTTCCCACGGTACGAAATGCATGAAAATCGGCCTGTACACGGGGGAGGGAGCCGCCTCGAAGACGAGACCGTCGGCAGAACCGCCGGATCAAACCCGGCTGAGCTACCAGGCTCGGAAGCGCCAAAGTCGGTATGAGCAGTCACATTCACTCCCATCCCCTTTTGGGCCGCTTCCCACGGTTCGAAATGCACGAAAATCGGACTGAACACGGGGGAGGCTCCCCCCTCCAAAACGAGACCATCGGCAGAATCGACGGGTCAAACCCGGCCGAGCTACCCGGGTTAGAAGCCTCAGAGTCGGGTTGAGCAGTCACGTTCACTCCCATCCCCTTTTGGACCTCTTCCCACCGTTGGAAATGCACGAAAATCGGCCTGTACACGGGGGAGGGTCCGCCCTCGAAGGCGGGACCGTCGGCAGAACCGCCGGGTCAAACCCGGCTGAGCTACCCGGCTTACAAGTCTCAAAGCCGGGTTGAGCAGTCACGTCCACCCCCATTCCCTTTTGGACCACTTCCCACGGTTGGAAATGCACGAAAATCGGCCTGTACACGGGAGAGGCACCCGCCTCGAAGACGAGACCGTCGGCAGAACCGCCGGGTCAAACCCGGCTGAGCTACCCGGCTCGGAAGCGCCAAAGTCGGTATGAGCAGTCACGTTCACTCCCATCCCCTTTTGGACCGCTTCCCACGGTACGAAATGCATGAAAATCGGCCTGTACACGGGGGAGGCACCCGCCTCGAAGACGAGACCGTCGGCAGAACCGCCGGGTCAAACCCGGCTGAGCTACCCGGCTTACAAGTCTCAAAGTCGGGTTGAGCAGTCACATTCACTCCCATCGACTTTTGGGCAACTTCCCACGGTTCGAAATGCACAAAATTCGGCCTGAACACGGGGGACGCTCCCCCCTCGAAGGCGAGGCCGTCGGCAGAACCGCCGGGTCAAACCCGGCTGAGCTACCCGGCTTAAAAGTCTCAAAGTCGGTATGAGCAGTCACATTCACCCCCATTCCCTTTTGGACCACTTCCCACGGTTGGAAATGCATGAAAATCGGCCTGGACACGGGGGAGGCTCCCCCCTCGATGACGAGACCGTCAGCAGAACCGCCGGAACAAACCCGGCTGAGCTACCCGGCTTACAAGTCTCAAAGTCGGTATGAGCAGACACGTCCACCCCCATTCCCTTTTGGACCACTTCCCACCGTTGGAAATGCACGAAAATCGGCCTGTACACGGGGGAGGCACCGGCCTCGAAGACGAGACCGTCGGCAGAACCGCCGGATCAAACCCGGCCGAGCTACCCGGGTTAGAAGCCTCAGAGTCGGGTTGAGCAGTCACATTCACCCCCATCCCCTTTTGAACCTCTTCCCACCGTTGGAAATGCACGAAAATCGGCCTGTACACGGGGGAGGCCCCCCTCTCGAAGACGAGACCGTCGGCAGACCCGACGGATCAAACCCGGCCGAGCTACACGGCTTACAAGTCTCGATGTCGGTATGAGCAGTCACGTCCACCCCCATTCCCTTTTGGACCACTTCCCACGGTACGAAATGCATGAAAATCGGCCTGTACACGGGGGAGGGAGCCGCCTCGAAGACGAGACCGTCGGCAGAACCGCCGGATCAAACCCGGCTGAGCTACCAGGCTCGGAAGCGCCAAAGTCGGTATGAGCAGTCACATTCACTCCCATCCCCTTTTGGGCCGCTTCCCACGGTTCGAAATGCACGAAAATCGGACTGAACACGGGGGAGGCTCCCCCCTCCAAAACGAGACCATCGGCAGAATCGACGGGTCAAACCCGGCCGAGCTACCCGGGTTAGAAGCCTCAGAGTCGGGTTGAGCAGTCACGTTCACTCCCATCCCCTTTTGGACCTCTTCCCACCGTTGGAAATGCACGAAAATCGGCCTGTACACGGGGGAGGGTCCGCCCTCGAAGGCGGGACCGTCGGCAGAACCGCCGGGTCAAACCCGGCTGAGCTACCCGGCTTACAAGTCTCAAAGCCGGGTTGAGCAGTCACGTCCACCCCCATTCCCTTTTGGACCACTTCCCACGGTTGGAAATGCACGAAAATCGGCCTGTACACGGGAGAGGCACCCGCCTCGAAGACGAGACCGTCGGCAGAACCGCCGGGTCAAACCCGGCTGAGCTACCCGGCTCGGAAGCGCCAAAGTCGGTATGAGCAGTCACGTTCACTCCCATCCCCTTTTGGACCGCTTCCCACGGTACGAAATGCATGAAAATCGGCCTGTACACGGGGGAGGCACCCGCCTCGAAGACGAGACCGTCGGCAGAACCGCCGGGTCAAACCCGGCTGAGCTACCCGGCTTACAAGTCTCAAAGTCGGGTTGAGCAGTCACATTCACTCCCATCGACTTTTGGGCAACTTCCCACGGTTCGAAATGCACAAAATTCGGCCTGAACACGGGGGACGCTCCCCCCTCGAAGGCGAGGCCGTCGGCAGAACCGCCGGGTCAAACCCGGCTGAGCTACCCGGCTTAAAAGTCTCAAAGTCGGTATGAGCAGTCACATTCACCCCCATTCCCTTTTGGACCACTTCCCACGGTTGGAAATGCATGAAAATCGGCCTGGACACGGGGGAGGCTCCCCCCTCGATGACGAGACCGTCGGCAGAACCGCCGGAACAAACCCGGCTGAGCTACCCGGCTTACAAGTCTCAAAGTCGGTATGAGCAGACACGTCCACCCCCATTCCCTTTTGGACCACTTCCCACCGTTGGAAATGCACGAAAATCGGCCTGTACACGGGGGAGGCACCGGCCTCGAAGACGAGACCGTCGGCAGAACCGCCGGATCAAACCCGGCCGAGCTACCCGGGTTAGAAGCCTCAGAGTCGGGTTGAGCAGTCACATTCACCCCCATCCCCTTTTGAACCTCTTCCCACCGTTGGAAATGCACGAAAATCGGCCTGTACACGGGGGAGGCCCCCCTCTCGAAGACGAGACCGTCGGCAGACCCGACGGATCAAACCCGGCCGAGCTACACGGCTTACAAGTCTCGATGTCGGTATGAGCAGTCACGTCCACCCCCATTCCCTTTTGGACCACTTCCCACGGTACGAAATGCATGAAAATCGGCCTGTACACGGGGGAGGGAGCCGCCTCGAAGACGAGACCGTCGGCAGAACCGCCGGATCAAACCCGGCTGAGCTACCAGGCTCGGAAGCGCCAAAGTCGGTATGAGCAGTCACATTCACTCCCATCCCCTTTTGGGCCGCTTCCCACGGTTCGAAATGCACGAAAATCGGACTGAACACGGGGGAGGCTCCCCCCTCCAAAACGAGACCATCGGCAGAATCGACGGGTCAAACCCGGCCGAGCTACCCGGGTTAGAAGCCTCAGAGTCGGGTTGAGCAGTCACGTTCACTCCCATCCCCTTTTGGACCTCTTCCCACCGTTGGAAATGCACGAAAATCGGCCTGTACACGGGGGAGGGTCCGCCCTCGAAGGCGGGACCGTCGGCAGAACCGCCGGGTCAAACCCGGCTGAGCTACCCGGCTTACAAGTCTCAAAGCCGGGTTGAGCAGTCACGTCCACCCCCATTCCCTTTTGGACCACTTCCCACGGTTGGAAATGCACGAAAATCGGCCTGTACACGGGAGAGGCACCCGCCTCGAAGACGAGACCGTCGGCAGAACCGCCGGGTCAAACCCGGCTGAGCTACCCGGCTCGGAAGCGCCAAAGTCGGTATGAGCAGTCACGTTCACTCCCATCCCCTTTTGGACCGCTTCCCACGGTACGAAATGCATGAAAATCGGCCTGTACACGGGGGAGGCACCCGCCTCGAAGACGAGACCGTCGGCAGAACCGCCGGGTCAAACCCGGCTGAGCTACCAGGCTCGGAAGCGCCAAAGTCGGTATGAGCAGTCACATTCACTCCCATCCCCTTTTGGGCCGCTTCCCACGGTTCGAAATGCACGAAAATCGGACTGAACACGGGGGAGGCTCCCCCCTCCAAAACGAGACCATCGGCAGAATCGACGGGTCAAACCCGGCCGAGCTACCCGGGTTAGAAGCCTCAGAGTCGGGTTGAGCAGTCACGTTCACTCCCATCCCCTTTTGGACCTCTTCCCACCGTTGGAAATGCACGAAAATCGGCCTGTACACGGGGGAGGGTCCGCCCTCGAAGGCGGGACCGTCGGCAGAACCGCCGGGTCAAACCCGGCTGAGCTACCCGGCTTACAAGTCTCAAAGCCGGGTTGAGCAGTCACGTCCACCCCCATTCCCTTTTGGACCACTTCCCACGGTTGGAAATGCACGAAAATCGGCCTGTACACGGGAGAGGCACCCGCCTCGAAGACGAGACCGTCGGCAGAACCGCCGGGTCAAACCCGGCTGAGCTACCCGGCTCGGAAGCGCCAAAGTCGGTATGAGCAGTCACGTTCACTCCCATCCCCTTTTGGACCGCTTCCCACGGTACGAAATGCATGAAAATCGGCCTGTACACGGGGGAGGCACCCGCCTCGAAGACGAGACCGTCGGCAGAACCGCCGGGTCAAACCCGGCTGAGCTACCCGGCTTACAAGTCTCAAAGTCGGGTTGAGCAGTCACATTCACTCCCATCGACTTTTGGGCAACTTCCCACGGTTCGAAATGCACAAAATTCGGCCTGAACACGGGGGACGCTCCCCCCTCGAAGGCGAGGCCGTCGGCAGAACCGCCGGGTCAAACCCGGCTGAGCTACCCGGCTTAAAAGTCTCAAAGTCGGTATGAGCAGTCACATTCACCCCCATTCCCTTTTGGACCACTTCCCACCGTTGGAAATGCACGAAAATCGGCCTGTACACGGGGGAGGCACCGGCCTCGAAGACGAGACCGTCGGCAGAACCGCCGGATCAAACCCGGCCGAGCTACCCGGGTTAGAAGCCTCAGAGTCGGGTTGAGCAGTCACATTCACCCCCATCCCCTTTTGAACCTCTTCCCACCGTTGGAAATGCACGAAAATCGGCCTGTACACGGGGGAGGCCCCCCTCTCGAAGACGAGACCGTCGGCAGACCCGCCGGATCAAACCCGGCCGAGCTACACGGCTTACAAGTCTCGATGTCGGTATGAGCAGTCACGTCCACCCCCATTCCCTTTTGGACCACTTCCCACGGTACGAAATGCATGAAAATCGGCCTGTACACGGGGGAGGCACCCGCCTCGAAGACGAGACCGTCGGCAGAACCGCCGGGTCAAACCCGGCTGAGCTACCCGGCTCGGAAGCGCCAAAGTCGGGTTGATCAGTCACATTCACTCCCATCCCCTTTTGGGCCACTTCCCACGGTTCGAAATGCACGAAAATCGGCCTGTACACGGGGGAGGCTCCCCCCTCGAAGGCGAGACCGTCGGCAGAACCGCCGGGTCAAACCCGGCTGAGCTACCCGGGTTAGAAGCCTCAAAGTCGGGTTGAGCAGTCACGTCCACCCCCATCCCCTTTTGGACCACTTCCCACGGTTCGAAATGCACGAAAATCGGCCTGTACACGGGGGAGGCACCCGCCTCGAAGACGAGACCGTCGGCAGACCCGCCGGATCAAACCCGGCCGAGCTACACGGCTTACAAGTCTCAATGTCGGTATGAGCAGTCACGTCCACCCCTATTCCCTTTTGGACCACTTCCCACGGTACGAAATGCATGAAAATCGGCCTGTACACGGGGGAGGCACCCTCCTCGAAGACGAGACCGTCGGCAGAACCGCCGGGTCAAACCCGGCTGAGCTACCCGGCTCGGAAGCGCCAAAGTCGGGTTGAGCAGTCACATTCACTCCCATCGACTTTTGGGCAACTTCCCACGGTTCGAAATGCACAAAATTCGGCCTGAACACGGGGGACGCTCCCCCCTCGAAGGCGAGACCGTCGCCAGAACCGCCGGGTCAAATCCGGCTGAGCTACCCGCGTTACAGGTCTCAAAGTCGGGTTGAGCAGTCACGTTCACTCCCATCGACTTTTAGACCACTTCCCACGGTTCGAAATGCACGAAAATCGGCCTGTACACGGGGGAGGGTCCGCCCTCGAAGGCGAGACCGTCGGCAGAACCGCCGGGTCAAACCTGGCTGAGCTACCCGGCTTACAAGTCTCAAAGTCGGGTTGAGCAGTCACGTTCACTCCCATCGACTTTTAGACCACTTCCCACGGTTCGAAATGCACGAAAATCGGCCTGTACACGGGGGAGGCACCCGCCTCGAAGACGAGACCGTCGGCAGAACCGCCGGGTCAAACCCGGCCGAGCTACCCGGGTTAGAAGCCTCAGAGTCGGGTTGAGCAGTCACGTTCACTCCCATCGACTTTTAGACCACTTCCCACGGTTGGAAATGCACGAAAATCGGCCTGTACACGGGGGTGGCATCCGCCTCGAAGACGAGACCGTCGGCAGAACCGCCGGGTCAAACCCGGCTGAGCTACCCGGCTTACAAGTCTCAAAGTCGGGTTGAGCAGTCACATTCACTCCCATCGACTTTTGGGCAACTTCCCACGGTTCGAAATGCACAAGATTCGGCCTGAACACGGGGGACGCTCCCCCCTCGAAGGCGAGACCGTCGGCAGACCCGCCGGGTCAAACCCGGCTGAGCTACCCGGCTCGGAAGCGCCAAAGTCGGGTTGAGCAGTCACGTTCACTCCCATCCCCTTTTGGACCGCTTCCCACGGTACGAAATGCATGAAAATCGGCCTGTACACGGGGGAGGCACCCGCCTCGAAGACGAGACCGTCGGCAGAACCGCCGGGTCAAACCCGGCTGAGCTACCCGGCTTACAAGTCTCAAAGTCGGGTTGAGCAGTCACATTCACTCCCATCGACTTTTGGGCAACTTCCCACGGTTCGAAATGCACAAAATTCGGCCTGAACACGGGGGACGCTCCCCCCTCGAAGGCGAGACCGTCGGCAGAACCGCCGGGTCAAACCCGGCTGAGCTACCCGGCTTAAAAGTCTCAAAGTCGGTATGAGCAGTCACATTCACCCCCATTCCCTTTTGGACCACTTCCCACGGTTGGAAATGCATGAAAATCGGCCTGGACACGGGGGAGGCTCCCCCCTCGATGACGAGACCGTCGGCAGAACCGCCGGAACAAACCCGGCTGAGCTACCCGGCTTACAAGTCTCAAAGTCGGTATGAGCAGACACGTCCACCCCCATTCCCTTTTGGACCACTTCCCACCGTTGGAAATGCACGAAAATCGGCCTGTACACGGGGGAGGCACCGGCCTCGAAGACGAGACCGTCGGCAGAACCGCCGGATCAAACCCGGCCGAGCTACCCGGGTTAGAAGCCTCAGAGTCGGGTTGAGCAGTCACATTCACTCCCATCCCCTTTTGAACCTCTTCCCACCGTTGGAAATGCACGAAAATCGGCCTGTACACGGGGGAGGCTCCCCCCTCGAAGGCGAGACCGTCGGCAGAACCGCCGGGTCAAACCCGGCTGAGCTACCCGGCTTAAAAGTCTCAAAGTCGGGTTGAGCAGTCACATTCACTCCCATCGACTTTTGGGCAACTTCCCACGGTTCGAAATGCACAAAATTCGGCCTGAACACGGGGGACGCTCCCCCCTCGAAGGCGAGGCCGTCGGCAGAACCGCCGGGTCAAACCCGGCTGAGCTACCCGGCTTAAAAGTCTCAAAGTCGGTATGAGCAGTCACATTCACCCCCATTCCCTTTTGGACCACTTCCCACGGTTGGAAATGCATGAAAATCGGCCTGGACACGGGGGAGGCTCCCCCCTCGATGACGAGACCGTCGGCAGAACCGCCGGAACAAACCCGGCTGAGCTACCCGGCTTACAAGTCTCAAAGTCGGTATGAGCAGACACGTCCACCCCCATTCCCTTTTGGACCACTTCCCACCGTTGGAAATGCACGAAAATCGGCCTGTACACGGGGGAGGCACCGGCCTCGAAGACGAGACCGTCGGCAGAACCGCCGGATCAAACCCGGCCGAGCTACCCGGGTTAGAAGCCTCAGAGTCGGGTTGAGCAGTCACATTCACCCCCATCCCCTTTTGAACCTCTTCCCACCGTTGGAAATGCACGAAAATCGGCCTGTACACGGGGGAGGCCCCCCTCTCGAAGACGAGACCGTCGGCAGACCCGCCGGATCAAACCCGGCCGAGCTACACGGCTTACAAGTCTCGATGTCGGTATGAGCAGTCACGTCCACCCCCATTCCCTTTTGGACCACTTCCCACGGTACGAAATGCATGAAAATCGGCCTGTACACGGGGGAGGGAGCCGCCTCGAAGACGAGACCGTCGGCAGAACCGCCGGATCAAACCCGGCTGAGCTACCAGGCTCGGAAGCGCCAAAGTCGGTATGAGCAGTCACATTCACTCCCATCCCCTTTTGGGCCGCTTCCCACGGTTCGAAATGCACGAAAATCGGACTGAACACGGGGGAGGCTCCCCCCTCCAAAACGAGACCATCGGCAGAATCGACGGGTCAAACCCGGCCGAGCTACCCGGGTTAGAAGCCTCAGAGTCGGGTTGAGCAGTCACGTTCACTCCCATCCCCTTTTGGACCTCTTCCCACCGTTGGAAATGCACGAAAATCGGCCTGTACACGGGGGAGGGTCCGCCCTCGAAGGCGGGACCGTCGGCAGAACCGCCGGGTCAAACCCGGCTGAGCTACCCGGCTTACAAGTCTCAAAGCCGGGTTGAGCAGTCACGTCCACCCCCATTCCCTTTTGGACCACTTCCCACGGTTGGAAATGCACGAAAATCGGCCTGTACACGGGAGAGGCACCCGCCTCGAAGACGAGACCGTCGGCAGAACCGCCGGGTCAAACCCGGCTGAGCTACCCGGCTCGGAAGCGCCAAAGTCGGTATGAGCAGTCACGTTCACTCCCATCCCCTTTTGGACCGCTTCCCACGGTACGAAATGCATGAAAATCGGCCTGTACACGGGGGAGGCACCCGCCTCGAAGACGAGACCGTCGGCAGAACCGCCGGGTCAAACCCGGCTGAGCTACCCGGCTTACAAGT
The DNA here is from genome assembly GCF_047496795.1 of Chiloscyllium punctatum. Taxonomy (NCBI): domain Eukaryota; kingdom Metazoa; phylum Chordata; class Chondrichthyes; order Orectolobiformes; family Hemiscylliidae; genus Chiloscyllium; species Chiloscyllium punctatum. The sequence continues at coordinate 64,080 of NW_027310446.1, forward strand.
CTCAAAGTCGGGTTGAGCAGTCACATTCACTCCCATCGACTTTTGGGCAACTTCCCACGGTTCGAAATGCACAAAATTCGGCCTGAACACGGGGGACGCTCCCCCCTCGAAGGCGAGGCCGTCGGCAGAACCGCCGGGTCAAACCCGGCTGAGCTACCCGGCTTAAAAGTCTCAAAGTCGGTATGAGCAGTCACATTCACCCCCATTCCCTTTTGGACCACTTCCCACGGTTGGAAATGCATGAAAATCGGCCTGGACACGGGGGAGGCTCCCCCCTCGATGACGAGACCGTCGGCAGAACCGCCGGAACAAACCCGGCTGAGCTACCCGGCTTACAAGTCTCAAAGTCGGTATGAGCAGACACGTCCACCCCCATTCCCTTTTGGACCACTTCCCACCGTTGGAAATGCACGAAAATCGGCCTGTACACGGGGGAGGCACCGGCCTCGAAGACGAGACCGTCGGCAGAACCGCCGGATCAAACCCGGCCGAGCTACCCGGGTTAGAAGCCTCAGAGTCGGGTTGAGCAGTCACATTCACCCCCATCCCCTTTTGAACCTCTTCCCACCGTTGGAAATGCACGAAAATCGGCCTGTACACGGGGGAGGCCCCCCTCTCGAAGACGAGACCGTCGGCAGACCCGACGGATCAAACCCGGCCGAGCTACACGGCTTACAAGTCTCGATGTCGGTATGAGCAGTCACGTCCACCCCCATTCCCTTTTGGACCACTTCCCACGGTACGAAATGCATGAAAATCGGCCTGTACACGGGGGAGGGAGCCGCCTCGAAGACGAGACCGTCGGCAGAACCGCCGGATCAAACCCGGCTGAGCTACCAGGCTCGGAAGCGCCAAAGTCGGTATGAGCAGTCACATTCACTCCCATCCCCTTTTGGGCCGCTTCCCACGGTTCGAAATGCACGAAAATCGGACTGAACACGGGGGAGGCTCCCCCCTCCAAAACGAGACCATCGGCAGAATCGACGGGTCAAACCCGGCCGAGCTACCCGGGTTAGAAGCCTCAGAGTCGGGTTGAGCAGTCACGTTCACTCCCATCCCCTTTTGGACCTCTTCCCACCGTTGGAAATGCACGAAAATCGGCCTGTACACGGGGGAGGGTCCGCCCTCGAAGGCGGGACCGTCGGCAGAACCGCCGGGTCAAACCCGGCTGAGCTACCCGGCTTACAAGTCTCAAAGCCGGGTTGAGCAGTCACGTCCACCCCCATTCCCTTTTGGACCACTTCCCACGGTTGGAAATGCACGAAAATCGGCCTGTACACGGGAGAGGCACCCGCCTCGAAGACGAGACCGTCGGCAGAACCGCCGGGTCAAACCCGGCTGAGCTACCCGGCTCGGAAGCGCCAAAGTCGGTATGAGCAGTCACGTTCACTCCCATCCCCTTTTGGACCGCTTCCCACGGTACGAAATGCATGAAAATCGGCCTGTACACGGGGGAGGCACCCGCCTCGAAGACGAGACCGTCGGCAGAACCGCCGGGTCAAACCCGGCTGAGCTACCAGGCTCGGAAGCGCCAAAGTCGGTATGAGCAGTCACATTCACTCCCATCCCCTTTTGGGCCGCTTCCCACGGTTCGAAATGCACGAAAATCGGACTGAACACGGGGGAGGCTCCCCCCTCCAAAACGAGACCATCGGCAGAATCGACGGGTCAAACCCGGCCGAGCTACCCGGGTTAGAAGCCTCAGAGTCGGGTTGAGCAGTCACGTTCACTCCCATCCCCTTTTGGACCTCTTCCCACCGTTGGAAATGCACGAAAATCGGCCTGTACACGGGGGAGGGTCCGCCCTCGAAGGCGGGACCGTCGGCAGAACCGCCGGGTCAAACCCGGCTGAGCTACCCGGCTTACAAGTCTCAAAGCCGGGTTGAGCAGTCACGTCCACCCCCATTCCCTTTTGGACCACTTCCCACGGTTGGAAATGCACGAAAATCGGCCTGTACACGGGAGAGGCACCCGCCTCGAAGACGAGACCGTCGGCAGAACCGCCGGGTCAAACCCGGCTGAGCTACCCGGCTCGGAAGCGCCAAAGTCGGTATGAGCAGTCACGTTCACTCCCATCCCCTTTTGGACCGCTTCCCACGGTACGAAATGCATGAAAATCGGCCTGTACACGGGGGAGGCACCCGCCTCGAAGACGAGACCGTCGGCAGAACCGCCGGGTCAAACCCGGCTGAGCTACCCGGCTTACAAGTCTCAAAGTCGGGTTGAGCAGTCACATTCACTCCCATCGACTTTTGGGCAACTTCCCACGGTTCGAAATGCACAAAATTCGGCCTGAACACGGGGGACGCTCCCCCCTCGAAGGCGAGGCCGTCGGCAGAACCGCCGGGTCAAACCCGGCTGAGCTACCCGGCTTAAAAGTCTCAAAGTCGGTATGAGCAGTCACATTCACCCCCATTCCCTTTTGGACCACTTCCCACCGTTGGAAATGCACGAAAATCGGCCTGTACACGGGGGAGGCACCGGCCTCGAAGACGAGACCGTCGGCAGAACCGCCGGATCAAACCCGGCCGAGCTACCCGGGTTAGAAGCCTCAGAGTCGGGTTGAGCAGTCACATTCACCCCCATCCCCTTTTGAACCTCTTCCCACCGTTGGAAATGCACGAAAATCGGCCTGTACACGGGGGAGGCCCCCCTCTCGAAGACGAGACCGTCGGCAGACCCGCCGGATCAAACCCGGCCGAGCTACACGGCTTACAAGTCTCGATGTCGGTATGAGCAGTCACGTCCACCCCCATTCCCTTTTGGACCACTTCCCACGGTACGAAATGCATGAAAATCGGCCTGTACACGGGGGAGGCACCCGCCTCGAAGACGAGACCGTCGGCAGAACCGCCGGGTCAAACCCGGCTGAGCTACCCGGCTCGGAAGCGCCAAAGTCGGGTTGATCAGTCACATTCACTCCCATCCCCTTTTGGGCCACTTCCCACGGTTCGAAATGCACGAAAATCGGCCTGTACACGGGGGAGGCTCCCCCCTCGAAGGCGAGACCGTCGGCAGAACCGCCGGGTCAAACCCGGCTGAGCTACCCGGGTTAGAAGCCTCAAAGTCGGGTTGAGCAGTCACGTCCACCCCCATCCCCTTTTGGACCACTTCCCACGGTTCGAAATGCACGAAAATCGGCCTGTACACGGGGGAGGCACCCGCCTCGAAGACGAGACCGTCGGCAGACCCGCCGGATCAAACCCGGCCGAGCTACACGGCTTACAAGTCTCAATGTCGGTATGAGCAGTCACGTCCACCCCTATTCCCTTTTGGACCACTTCCCACGGTACGAAATGCATGAAAATCGGCCTGTACACGGGGGAGGCACCCTCCTCGAAGACGAGACCGTCGGCAGAACCGCCGGGTCAAACCCGGCTGAGCTACCCGGCTCGGAAGCGCCAAAGTCGGGTTGAGCAGTCACATTCACTCCCATCGACTTTTGGGCAACTTCCCACGGTTCGAAATGCACAAAATTCGGCCTGAACACGGGGGACGCTCCCCCCTCGAAGGCGAGACCGTCGCCAGAACCGCCGGGTCAAATCCGGCTGAGCTACCCGCGTTACAGGTCTCAAAGTCGGGTTGAGCAGTCACGTTCACTCCCATCGACTTTTAGACCACTTCCCACGGTTCGAAATGCACGAAAATCGGCCTGTACACGGGGGAGGGTCCGCCCTCGAAGGCGAGACCGTCGGCAGAACCGCCGGGTCAAACCTGGCTGAGCTACCCGGCTTACAAGTCTCAAAGTCGGGTTGAGCAGTCACGTTCACTCCCATCGACTTTTAGACCACTTCCCACGGTTCGAAATGCACGAAAATCGGCCTGTACACGGGGGAGGCACCCGCCTCGAAGACGAGACCGTCGGCAGAACCGCCGGGTCAAACCCGGCCGAGCTACCCGGGTTAGAAGCCTCAGAGTCGGGTTGAGCAGTCACGTTCACTCCCATCGACTTTTAGACCACTTCCCACGGTTGGAAATGCACGAAAATCGGCCTGTACACGGGGGTGGCATCCGCCTCGAAGACGAGACCGTCGGCAGAACCGCCGGGTCAAACCCGGCTGAGCTACCCGGCTTACAAGTCTCAAAGTCGGGTTGAGCAGTCACATTCACTCCCATCGACTTTTGGGCAACTTCCCACGGTTCGAAATGCACAAGATTCGGCCTGAACACGGGGGACGCTCCCCCCTCGAAGGCGAGACCGTCGGCAGACCCGCCGGGTCAAACCCGGCTGAGCTACCCGGCTCGGAAGCGCCAAAGTCGGGTTGAGCAGTCACGTTCACTCCCATCCCCTTTTGGACCGCTTCCCACGGTACGAAATGCATGAAAATCGGCCTGTACACGGGGGAGGCACCCGCCTCGAAGACGAGACCGTCGGCAGAACCGCCGGGTCAAACCCGGCTGAGCTACCCGGCTTACAAGTCTCAAAGTCGGGTTGAGCAGTCACATTCACTCCCATCGACTTTTGGGCAACTTCCCACGGTTCGAAATGCACAAAATTCGGCCTGAACACGGGGGACGCTCCCCCCTCGAAGGCGAGACCGTCGGCAGAACCGCCGGGTCAAACCCGGCTGAGCTACCCGGCTTAAAAGTCTCAAAGTCGGTATGAGCAGTCACATTCACCCCCATTCCCTTTTGGACCACTTCCCACGGTTGGAAATGCATGAAAATCGGCCTGGACACGGGGGAGGCTCCCCCCTCGATGACGAGACCGTCGGCAGAACCGCCGGAACAAACCCGGCTGAGCTACCCGGCTTACAAGTCTCAAAGTCGGTATGAGCAGACACGTCCACCCCCATTCCCTTTTGGACCACTTCCCACCGTTGGAAATGCACGAAAATCGGCCTGTACACGGGGGAGGCACCGGCCTCGAAGACGAGACCGTCGGCAGAACCGCCGGATCAAACCCGGCCGAGCTACCCGGGTTAGAAGCCTCAGAGTCGGGTTGAGCAGTCACATTCACTCCCATCCCCTTTTGAACCTCTTCCCACCGTTGGAAATGCACGAAAATCGGCCTGTACACGGGGGAGGCTCCCCCCTCGAAGGCGAGACCGTCGGCAGAACCGCCGGGTCAAACCCGGCTGAGCTACCCGGCTTAAAAGTCTCAAAGTCGGGTTGAGCAGTCACATTCACTCCCATCGACTTTTGGGCAACTTCCCACCGTTGCAAATGCATGAAAATCGGCCTGTACACGGGGGAGGCTCCGCCCTCGAAGGCGAGACCGACGGCAGAACCGCCGGGTCAAACCCGGCCGGGCTACCCGGGTTAGAAGCCTCAGAGTCGGGTTGAGCAGTCGCATTCACCCCCATCCCCTTTTGAACCTCTTCCCACCGTTGGAAATGCACGAAAATCGGCCTGTACACGGGGGAGGCACCGGCCTCGAAGACGAGACCGTCGGCAGAACCGCCGGATCAAACCCGGCCGAGCTACCCGGGTTAGAAGCCTCAGAGTCGGGTTGAGCAGTCACATTCACTCCCATCCCCTTTTGAACCTCTTCCCACCGTTGGAAATGCACGGAAATCGGCCTGTACACGGGGGAGGCTCCCCCCTCGAAGGCGAGACCGTCGGCAGAACCGCCGGGTCAAACCCGGCTGAGCTACCCGGCTTACAAGTCTCGAAGTCGGGTTGAGCAGTCACATTCACTCCCATCCCCTTTTGGGCAACTTCCCACCGTTGCAAATGCATGAAAATCGGCCTGTACACGGGGGAGGGAGCCGCCTCGAAGACGAGACCGTCCGCAGAACCGCTGGATCAAACCCGGCTGAGCTACCAGGCTCGGAAGCGCCAAAGTCGGTATGAGCAGTCACATTCACTCCCATCCCCTTTTGGGCCACTTCCCACGGTTCGAAATGCACGAAAATCGGACTGAACACGGGGGAGGCTCCCCCCTCCAAAACGAGACCATCGGCAGAATCGACGGGTCAAACCCGGCCGAGCTACCCGGGTTAGAAGCCTCAGAGTCGGGTTGAGCAGTCACGTTCACTCCCATCCCCTTTTGGACCTCTTCCCACCGTTGGAAATGCACGAAAATCGGCCTGTACACGGGGGAGGGTCCGCCCTCGAAGGCGGGACCGTCGGCAGAACCGCCGGGTCAAACCCGGCTGAGCTACCCGGCTTACAAGTCTCAAAGCCGGGTTGAGCAGTCACGTCCACCCCCATTCCCTTTTGGACCACTTCCCACGGTTGGAAATGCACGAAAATCGGCCTGGACACGGGGGAGGCTCCCCCCTCGATGACGAGACCGTCGGCAGAACCGCCGGGTCAAACCCGGCCGAGCTATCCGGGTTAGAAGCCTCAAAGTCGGGTTGAGCAGTCACGTCCACCCCCATCCCCTTTTGGACCACTTCCCACGGTTCGAAATGCACGAAAATCGGCCTGTACACGGGGGAGGCACCCGCCTCGAAGACGAGACCGTCGGCAGACCCGCCGGATCAAACCCGGCCGAGCTACACGGCTTACAAGTCTCAATGTCGGTATGAGCAGTCACGTCCACCCCTATTCCATTTTGGACCACTTCCCACGGTACGAAATGCATGAAAATCGGCCTGTACACGGGGGAGGCACCCGCCTCGAAGACGAAACCGTCGGCAGAACCGCCGGGTCAAACCCGGCTGAGCTACCCGGCTCGGAAGCGCCAAAGTCGGGTTGAGCAGTCACATTCACTCCCATCGACTTTTGGGCAACTTCCCACGGTTCGAAATGCACAAAATTCGGCCTGAACACGGGGGACGCTCCCCCCTCGAAGGCGAGACCGTCGGCAGAACCGCCGGGTCAAACCCGGCTGAGCTACCCGGGTCGGAAGCGCCAAGGTCGGTATGAGCAGTCACATTCACTCCCATCCCCTTTTGGACCGCTTCCCACGGTTTGAAATGCACGAAAATCGGCCTGTACACGGGGGAGGCTCCGCCCTCGAAGGCGAGACCGACGGCAGAACCGCCGGGTCAAACCCGGCCGGGCTACCCGGGTTAGAAGCCTCAGAGTCGGGTTGAGCAGTCACATTCACCCCCATCCCCTTTTGAACCTCTTCCCACCGTTGGAAATGCACGAAAATCGGCCTGTACACGGGGGAGGCGCCCCTCTCGAAGGCGAGACCGACGGCAGAACCGCCGGGTCAAACCCGGCCGAGCTACCCGGGTTAGAAGCCTCAGAGTCGGGTTGAGCAGTCACATTCACCCCCATCCCCTTTTGAACCTCTTCCCACCGTTGGAAATGCACGAAAATCGGCCTGTACACGGGGGAGGCCCCCCTCTCGAAGACGAGACCGTCGGCAGACCCGCCGGATCAAACCCGGCCGAGCTACACGGCTTACAAGTCTCGATGTCGGTATGAGCAGTCACGTCCACCCCCATTCCCTTTTGGACCACTTCCCACGGTACGAAATGCATGAAAATCGGCCTGTACACGGGGGAGGCACCCGCCTCGAAGACGAGACCGTCGGCAGAACCGCCGGGTCAAACCCGGCTGAGCTACCCGGCTCGGAAGCGCCAAAGTCGGGTTGAGCAGTCACATTCACCCCCATCCCCTTTTGGGCCACTTCCCACGGTTCGAAATGCATGAAAATCGGCCTGTACACGGGGGACGCTCCCCCCTCGAAGGCGAGGCAGTCGGCAGAACCGCCGGGTCAAACCCGGCTGAGCTACCCGGGTTAGATGCCTCAAAGTCGGGTTGAGCAGTCACATTCACCCCCATCCCCTTTCGGCCCCCTTCCCACGGTTGGAAATGCATGAAAATCGGCCTGTACACGGTGGGCGCTCCCCCCTCGAAGGTGAGACCTTCGGCAGAACCGCCGGGTCAAATCCTGCCGAGCTACCCGCGTTAGAGGTCTCAATGTCGGCTTCAGCAGTCACATTCAATCCCATTCCCGTTTGGACCTCTTCCCGCCGATGGAAATGCACAAAATTCGGCCTGAACACGCGGGGCGCTCCCCCCTCGAAGGCGAGACCGTCGCCAGAACCGCCGGGTCAAATCCGGCTGAGCTACCCGCGTTACAGGTCTCAAAGTCGGGTTGAGCAGTCACGTTCACCCCCATCCCCTTTCGGACCCCTTCCCACGGTTGGAAATGCATGAAAATCGGCCTGTACACGGTGGGCGCTCCCCCCTCGAAGGTGAGACCTTCGGCAGAACCGCCGGGTCAAATCCGGCCGAGCTACCCGCGTTAGAGGTCTCAATGTCGGCTTCAGCAGTCACATTCAATCCCATTCCCGTTTGGACCTCTTCCCGCCGATGGAAATGCACAAAATTCGGCCTGAACACGCGGGACGCTCCCCCCTCGAAGGTGAGACCTTCGGCAGAACCGCCGGGTCAAATCCGGCCGAGCTACCCGCGTTAGAGGTCTCAATGTCGGCTTCAGCAGTCACATTCAATCCCATTCCCGTTTGGACCTCTTCCCGCCGATGGAAATGCACAAAATTCGGCCTGAACACGCGGGACGCTCCCCCCTCGAAGGCGAGACCGTCGCCAGAACCGCCGGGTCAAATCCGGCTGAGCTACCCGCGTTACAGGTCTCAAAGTCGGGTTGAGCAGTCACGTTCACCCCCATCCCCTTTCGGACCCCTTCCCACGGTTGGAAATGCATGAAAATCGGCCTGTACACGGTGGGCGCTCCCCCCTCGAAGGTGAGACCTTCGGCAGAACCGCCGGGTCAAATCCGGCCGAGCTACCCGCGTTAGAGGTCTCAATGTCGGCTTCAGCAGTCACATTCAATCCCATTCCCGTTTGGACCTCTTCCCGCCGATGGAAATGCACAAAATTCGGCCTGAACACGCGGGACGCTCCCCCCTCGAAGGTGAGACCTTCGGCAGAACCGCCGGGTCAAATCCGGCCGAGCTACCCGCGTTAGAGGTCTCAATGTCGGCTTCAGCAGTCACATTCAGTCCCATTCCCGTTTGGACCTCTTCCCGCCGATGGAAATGCACAAAATTCGGCCTGAACACGCGGGACGCTCCCCCCTCGAAGGCGAGACCGTCGCCAGAACCGCCGGGTCAAATCCGGCCGAGCTACCCGCGTTAGAGGTCTCAATGTCGGCTTCAGCAGTCACATTCAATCCCATTCCCTTTTGGAACACTTCCCGCCGTTAACAATGCACGATATTCGGCCTGAACACGCGGGACGCTCCCCCCTCGAAGGTGAGACCTTCGGCAGAACCGCCGGGTCAAATCCGGCCGAGCTACCCGCGTTAGAGGTCTCAATGTCGGCTTCAGCAGTCACATTCAATCCCATTCCCGTTTGGACCTCTTCCCGCCGATGGAAATGCACAAAATTCGGCCTGAACACGCGGGGCGCTCCCCCCTCGAAGGCGAGACCGTCGCCAGAACCGCCGGGTCAAATCCGGCTGAGCTACCCGCGTTACAGGTCTCAAAGTCGGCTTCAGCAGTCACATTCAATCCCATTCCCTTTTGGAACACTTCCCGCCGTTAACAATGCACGATATTCGGACTGAACACGGGGGCCGGTCCGCCCTCGAAGTCAACACCGTCCGCAGAACCGCCGGGGCAAATCCGGCTGAGCTACCCCGCCCCCGAACACTCAAAGTCCCTCTGAAGCCTTGCATTCGCCTCCTTGGAAAATTGACGTCAAACATTACCAAAATCGGGGGCACGAGCACTAAAGCTAAGTCTCACCCTTTCCCTATCCCTAACCAGGAACCGAACGCCCACCCTCAGCCTCACACCAACGCCGGTGCCACTCCAGACAGACACACCCTTCAAAACCACACCCATCCGGCCATGCAACTCAAAAAGGGTCCAAATTCAGAAACACCCCCTTCAAAAGGCACTCCATCCTCGGCCACACCACCGGGACATGCTCCCCTCGGCGATAATTAAGCCCCCACCACTATTTGAAGCCAACTGCAGCCGCAACTCGAACGGAGAAATCAGTAACCAATTCAAAAATGCGCTTGGTTACTGATTTCTACTGAGCCGAAAAAATTCTAAGTGTCGGTGGTTACTGATTTGTACCGACCCGAAAATATTCTAAGTGTCAGTGGTTACTGATTTATACCAAGTCGAAAATATTCTAAGTGTCAGTGGTTACTGATTTATACCGACTCGAAAAAATTCTAAGTGTCGGTGGTTACTGATTTATACCAACTCGAAAAAATTCTAAGTGTCGGTGGTTACTGATTTATACCAACTCGAAAAAATTCTAAGTGTCAGTGGTTACTGATTTATACCAAGTCGAAAATATTCTAAGTGTCGGTGGTTACTGATTTATACCAACTCGAAAATATTCTAAGTGTCAGTGGTTACTGATTTATACCAACCCGAAAATATTCTAAGTGTCAGTGGTTACTGATTTATACCAACTCGAAAAAATTCTAAGTGTCAGTGGTTACTGATTTATACCAACCCGAAAAAATTCTAAGTGTCGGTGGTTACTGATTTATACCAACTCGAAAAAATTCTAAGTGTCGGTGGTTACTGATTTATACCAAGTCGAAAAAATTCTAAGTGTCAGTGGTTACTGATTTATACCGACTCGAAAATATTCTAAGTGTCGGTGGTTACTGATTTATACCAAGTCGAAAATATTCTAAGTGTCAGTGGTTACTGATTTATACCAACCCGAAAATATTCTAAGTGTCAGTGGTTACTGATTTATACCAACTCGAAAAAATTCTAAGTGTCAGTGGTTACTGATTTATACCAACCCGAAAAAATTCTAAGTGTCGGTGGTTACTGATTTATACCAACTCGAAAAAATTCTAAGTGTCGGTGGTTACTGATTTATACCAAGTCGAAAAAATTCTAAGTGTCAGTGGTTACTGATTTATACCGACTCGAAAATATTCTAAGTGTCGGTGGTTACTGATTTATACCAAGTCGAAAATATTCTAAGTGTCAGTGGTTACTGATTTATACCAAGTCGAAAATATTCTAAGTGTCAGTGGTTACTGATTTATACCGACTCGAAAATATTCTAA